>NC_053045.1:50459523-50762553 GCF_003473485.1 Medicago truncatula | reverse complement strand
TACTTACACCTTAAAAATTCAAGTTATGCTTCGAAATGATCAATATACTCTTTAATTGAAATAAAAATTTCAATTTAATTCAAAACTTTTTCATCGTACGTCTCACAGAAACCGGTTCATGTATTCATCATCCTCAAATCACGTAATCATCTCCCAAATCATGTCAAAGCCAAAAACAACACGCGTATTGATCCCTCTCCGAACGTCGTCGTCTCATTCATCTCTTTCATCGCTTTCCATTTCACATGTCTTCTTCAATAGAAAACATTTTATCAATGGTAAATACAACCGTAGAATCTACTAATCGTGGGTTTTCAAGTTTCACTTTGTTGTTAGCAACGGCATCACTTTATTCTTCTTCAAGGTCCATTAACTAGAGAGGAAAAAATGTAAAATTGATTGAAAGATAAGGTGGAAAAATGTGAAATTGAGAGAAAGATAGTAGTTTTCCAAACTATGTAAAACATGTTTACATAGTTAATGTAAACTAAGTTTACAGAAATTAAGTAAACTTAGTTTATGTGTGTACATGTATAAGGAGTTCATGAGTGTCATCTACATAAGTTGTACATACGTAAATTGAATTTACAATAATTCTCATAGTAAGTAATAGTGTCTATGTTAACTTAAACTTTGTTTACCTTGACAGTTAATACGTAATTTAAATTTACACTAACATCAAAGTAGTGAGCTATGTAATCTTAAATAACGCTACCTTACTTAATCTAAATGCACATCTACACTTCATGTCGCTCACAAAAAAAAAAAACACGACAATGAACAAAACCTAAATATAGACTCTTTAATAAATAAATTCTTGAAATTCACTAACCTTTATGAATAGAGTAAAAATTAATGAAAAAAATGTTGATTCAATATTTAATCTTGGCAGATATTAGTTGCGCATCTATAGTGGTTTGTGGGTGAAAGAGGGGTGAAGATTCAGAATGACCATGGAAAAATGGTTCTTAGAAATTTACATGGAGAAGACAATTTTGATATTATTGTAAAACTCCTAAATTGATTTGGATGTAGCTAGAATTATATAGGGTGAGAAGTAAATTTGGATGTAACTAGAATTACATGGTGTGAGACTAGAAAAACTTTATGGGTGGGGGAATTTAAGAGATTGATTATTGATTTTAGTAATTTTTATTTTAATGGCGGTTGTTTTTTAAGAACTCAAATTTAACCCACTAATTTATATTTTTTTAACTTGTAATTGGTTTTGATTCAATGCGAAAGGATATTGATGTAATTGTATAAACACTTTATGTGCATCATCCATGATGATGTAGGTCTTGATCCCTCCATTTTTTTGTCAGCATCGGTTAGTTCGTAGTTACCGCAAAATGATTGACAATGTTTATTTAACGGTGAGGTCTAGCCTACCTTTACAAACACATGAGTAATTTAAAATTACCCATGTAAGTTAATAATAATAAAAAGCAGCCATGTATACTCATTGTATTTGAAATACTTATTATTTAGTTTTATAAATTGTAACCATATATTTTTGTTATTTTGCAGATTTACCCAAGCATTAATTAAGTTTTATCTTCTCAAAACAATTGTCTAGACTACATTCTGCTTCTGCGTTTTCATCTTTTAATTTTTCAACCTAACCATTACTTCCTTCAATCCATTTGTAATTTGGGAAAAAATTAATTCATCAACATTAAATTCATCCATCGTATTTACTCTCCACTCATACCGTTTCTTCTCTCTCATCTTTGGGGAAAATGCCCTAAGAAACTCATCTCTGTCACGAAACTCCATAATCTCTCACGATTCCATAATCTCAACTTATTCCTCGCGGATTTGCAAGTAAGTAAGTTTTCTTGTTTTAATTGCTATTTAAATGGTTCAAATTGTTTTGTTTGATTTTGGGGTTTAGGGTTCTCCATGTTTTAATGAAGGAAAAAGCTATTTAAAGCGAAAACTTTCTTCACGATTGTACAGCGACATGTATTGTAGTCTTTTCTAATTTGTATTCACCCACTCATTTATTGTTACAACCACTTTTGTATTGTGCCATATAAACATCCAACGGTGAGAAAGACTACAATACATGTCGCTGTACAATCGTGAAGAAAGTTTTCGCTTTAAATAGCTTTTTCCTTCATTAAAACATGGAGAACCCTAAACCCCCAAATCAAACAAAACAATTTGAACCATTTAAATAGCAATTAAAACAAGAAAACTTACTTACTTGCAAATCCGCGAGGAATAAGTTGAGATTATGGAACCGTGAGAGATTATGGAGTTTCGTGACTGAGATAAGTTTCTTAGGGCATTTTCCCCAAAGGTGAGAGAGAAGAAACGGTATGAGTGGAGAGTAAATATGATGGATGAATTTGATGTTGATGAATCAATTTTTTCCCAAATTACAAATGGATTGAAGGAAGTAATGGTTGGGTTGAAAAATTGAAAGAAAAGGTAGAAGAAGAAAGCGGTTATTTGATATTGGAGAAGAAAGCAGTTATGCAGAAGAAGAAAATAATCTGGAATTTTTTATTTTTTTTTAGTTAATTAATGGGTCAATCTGCTAATAACAAAAGTATACCAGGTCAATATATCAAATCCATCTCCTAGTCCATTTTTTATTGTGGATTACAGTTGTCCATGTTATAGTGATGCCACCTCAAGATGGGTAATTTACCCACCTCTTTCCCAAAGCAAGTTAGAAAAAACCTTATTTAACACATTCCATCGAGATTTGAGTGTAAACCCCTCATTACATATTGCATGTGATGGTTCTTCACATAAAATTTATTTTCATTAAAAAAAACTTTCATTTTAAAGGACAAGACTTATGTGCATTTCTTAAATGCTTTTTTTTATGGTTCTTCACATAAAATTAATTTTTTGTTATTGTCACGAAAAATGTATTGAGTTATGAACCATACGAAAAACACACAAGTTTGCTATAGTCACAAAAAATGTATTTCGAGCTAAGAATATACGAAAAACACAAAAAGAAATTTACATAAGTTTTATCCTTAATTCTAACCATTTGTTTGTTTCTCAGTCTTCTCCTTCATTAAATTTCATTTTAAATTATATTTAATTTAGCACAACTTTTGTCAAATTTAATAGATAGTTTATTCATTTTTAAACAATAAATTGATAGATAAATTTTAAATAATAATTTGATAAAATTACATATTTTAATCAATTTATAAATTTAGAAGGCAATGATTTTGTTTTCATGCATGCGCTCATCATTTTCATTCTAAACACACACTCGTGATAATTTTTTTTATCTTATTTTAGAGGTATTTTTCAACTTAAATAGTTAGAATTTATTTATTTTATATTTGAGATAGATGTGATGGTTTATTTAATAAATTACTGGTTATAATATGAGTAATTTATTTTTCTTTTAAGATTTATTAGTTATATGAACTTTTAATAAATAATATACATATAACACAAACATTAATATTTATATTTATATATATATATATATGGGGTTTGCTAGAAGTAGCCTAGAACACACCCACTAATTTTTATGTGGAAGTGTTTTAGCAAAGCTACACCTTAAGGTGTATTTAACCACTTTTTAGTTATTCACTTGCTAAAATACTCCTTCTAAAAACTAAGTGGGTGTATCCTAGCAAATGCCTATAGGATTTGCTAGAACACACCCACTTATTTTTGTTAGAAGGTGTGTTATAGCAACATACACCTTAAGGTGTATTTATTAACTTTTTAGTTATAACTTGCTAAAACACTCCCACATAAAAACTAGTGGGTGTGTTCTAGCAAATCCATATATATATATATATATATATATATATATATATATATATATGTGTGTGTGTGTGTGAATTTTGCTAATTTACACTCACCTTAAAAACTTGAAGGTGTAAGAAGCAAGTATGCACCTTTTCATCCTTCATTTTTGGAATTGAGTACCCGGAGTCGTGTACATTGACTCAAGATTTTGATCACGCTTGGCTGGTTACAACAGTCCCTTAACCATATTTGCATCAATCAATTCTCATCTCCTATTATACAATGGTAAAATGAGCCGAGAACACTTGACTAATTTCTTGTGTAACATCAACTGCGGTCTTCGTAGTGGTATATTGAATGTTTTGGGTTAGAACTAGGAAACTATACCATGTCTGTTTTTTCAGGACGTAGAATATTTCATGTGGCTAGAACTAGTGAATGATCGAATTGAAATTTATATACCAAGTATTAAAAACAATGCTGTCATGCCACCTCAATAAAGAAACACCATTTTAATTTATATACTTGATAGATAATTAATTAATCATAGAGTGGTGCATGACATAATTTCACATGGAAATCAACCATTAAAAACGTTTGGTTTTCTTTTTCTAATATTTTTTTTTGTGATCAAACTTGAAAATTTTATTCACCTGAAGTCATTGTAATTCATCAAAGTGATATAATAACATCCTAATTAAAGTGAAAAACCAAGCCAGAAAAATCATTCTCCATGGTTGAACACCCAGAACTAGGGCTTGTAATTGTAATGGCAAGAAGCGTAGGTTCAAATTTGTATTCCTATTTTATTTGCTTTACTAGCCATTGCAACGGTTCTAGTTTTTGAGAAGTCTCAATTTGATGAGATCGTGAAGTTTAATCTTGTTGGCATTCAACTTTAAAAGAAAGTCAGATTGACTGCTGCTTGGAGAAAGTGGAAATGCATGGAAGAGAGAAACGTATGGAAGACAGCGAGAAACTGAGGGAAAAGATCAAAATGCAAGATGTCTGTGATGCATAATAATACTTGCGGCCTTCTAATACTCTGACCGTTCACTTGCTCACGTACGGTTCACGATATCAGACGCTCGTGCAACGTAGAAGTTGCCATTGTTTCATTCTATCCATTAAAACATAACATTAAAAAAAAAAAAACTGATAAAGGAACTAGAAAAGAACACAATAAGACATGACTATAAAGGAACCAATACCCCTTAAGGAATAAGATCTATTTATAACAAGTGAAAAATCAACATCTTGGCCTCTAAGAGCAAGAGCTACACACGAGTTTGCTTTCAGATGAATGTGATTAACCTGAATAATCCAACCTAAGAGGTGGATAAAATAAAGAACCTCCTGACATAGACATTGAAGATGAAGGATAGCAGTAAACCGATTGTGAATCATATTAACAACACGAGTTGAGTTCGAATGCTTCTTCTCTTCAGGCGGTGAAGCTGCGTGTTCAGGCAGCCACCTCTATGAGTGGTAATCTCTCCGTTGGTAAATGTGTTACTTCGGATACCACTGTTCTTGATTCGTTCTTTATCAGTCCCCATAACCGCCATTTTAGAGATATTATTACGGTCACTTGGAAGGCTCCTTCAGCTCCTTGGTTCAAAGTTAACATGGATGGCTCGGTGGTTGGGTCCTTAGGCGCCTGTGGTGGTTTGTTTCGTGACCATTCGGGCGCTTTCCTTGGAGCATTCGCTGCTAATATTGGAAACTCCTCTGTTTTTATGGCTATATTCTAGCTATGGAATATGCAGCCAGTAACGGTTGGAGAAACATCTGGTTAGAAAATGATTCCACCAGTGCTTTAGCGGTTTTTAAGATCAGGTCTCTTGTTCTAGTGCTCCTCAGAAACCGTTTGCATAATGCTTGCAATCAGGGAATTCAGGTCATTTGTTCTCACATTTTCAGGGAAGGTAACTGTTGCGCCGACTTGCTAGCTAATATGGGTCACTCTCTTCATGATTCAGTGTGGTACTCGGTGTTGCCGCATGCTTTGCTTCCGCATTTCTTTAGGGACCGCCATGCCTTGCCTAACATCCGGTTTCCTTAGATGGTGTTGGTTTTTCTTCATATTTTATTTTCCTTTTTTTTGCTGTGCTTTCTTTGAGGGTTTTGGCCTAGACCCCGTCTTGTACATCTTTTTTCCCTTTTTTAATAATATTTTTGAGCTGGCCGGCATAGGATGGGAGTTCTGCGGGGTGCCAACCTAGTTGGGTGTCGCTGCTTCCCCTTGATGTCGTTCTACGCTCCTGGTTTAGCAAAAAAAAATAAAAAATGAGTTAGATGCATAATTCAAGTAAGACATCTCATGTTCCAAGATACACCAAAAACCTTTTCACAAATTGACAGTGATGATCTCCAATAAGGCCACCCCAAGCTGAGTGACAATGGATGTAGGATCCATATGTGTTAATTTTATGTATGTAACACAAACAACATTGTGAAAATACAGTGTTTCTATATGTGTGTGTCTATATATATATATTTATATTTGTATTTGTGTGTGTGTGAATTTTGCTAATTTACACTCACCTAAAAACTCGAAGGGATATGCAGCAAATATGCACCTTTTCATTTGAACAAAAATCATTCATCTTTATTGCTAAAAACTAATAATGAGGGCTAGTTTTGTAACTTTATTAAAAGAATATTTGTTAATTTACACCAACTTTACTTATGAACTTTTTATGTTTCAAAGAGACAATGACAAACATGAAACAACTCAAATAAGGATGATTTAGGTTGTCTTCTAACTTTAAGAGTTCATCTCCATCATGTTTAGGGGTAACGCATAAAAACTTATTCACCAGAACCATAACCTCACCCAATCCATTAATTAAAAAAAGAAAAAGGTTTGGTTACCCTTAAATACGACGTGGTCACTCATAAACAATTACTCTCACAAAATAGAGACTCATAAACGCAACTTTAAACGGTTCGTCTTTTTGCATGGACAAGACGGAGAGACTCATAAACGCATTTGTAAAAACGCAACTCCGAACAATTCGTCTATGTGCTTGGACAAGTCTAACAAATTTCCACGTTGAGGGTGGCAAATTGAGTTGTTAATAAGGATCAAGTTTCGATCGTAGTAATATAAGGTAAAGATGTTGCTTATTTGCTTGCTTATCTTGAAAATATTGATTCTTAAAAATAAGGATCAGGTTTCGATCGTAGTTACCCGGATACCTCGACTCAAGGAATTGTATCTTGAAAATATTGATTTAACTTTTTTTAATTCAAAACAAAAACTTAAAAATATTGTTGTGTTACTATCCGAATCTTTTTTCATTAAGTGAACCAATTGTTTCATATACAATTTAATTCCAATTTTTTTGCTAAAAATAATAATTCCAATTTAATTCGGTCCATTTCTATTTTTGCCCGTGTGGTTGAACCATTTAAAGCGTGAGTTATACGACTTAAATCCACAAATTTACAGGTTGACATGTTAACCTGCCTAACTTTTATTTTATACTCCCTCCGGTCCTATATATAAGAAACAATTTATTTTTTTGATTCATTAAATAGTTGATGTATTTGGTCTATTTCTAAATTAGGTACATCAATTATTGAATGAATCTAAAAAGTTAACTTTTTCTTATAAATAGGACCGGAGGTAGTATAATTGATATTAACATAAGTGCACGATTTTTATGTTGTAGTAAAGTATAGACCCTACATATGCTTGTGAATATCAAGGTAGCCTTTTTATTCTCCTAAGTGTGCAAATAAATAAAGTATTTTTTGTATTTCATAAAGGATGCAAGATGATTGGAAAATGATTTGATGTTTGTTTTAAAAATATGTAATGATGGAAAGTGTATCAAAATCATCGGAGTTCATTGTTGTAAGGAACAATCCAAATCTTATTCCTTCCTTTTACCTCGAAAATGCATGTCTGAGGATAAGATATTCACTACTGTTTTCTATCTCTAGTAAGAAAGAATTGCCTCATTAACAAGATTACTTATTCCCATTGCTAACCTTATTGATAATGACCACTAAGCTCGAATACCCATTAGTACATCCCAAAAAAGTCTTTGGCTATTATCATGTTTTGTTTAACCTTATATTCCAACGACTTACCTTCATTTTCCATTTATCGGTAGGTTGCCGAAAATTTTAGTGAATTAAGATCTTTCAATATTCACATTATCAATTTCAACTCTTGTTCCTTCATTGATAACATCGATAAATGATTGTTAGATCTTGTTGTGCTTAAGTCAATCTAACTTGGCTAACCAAGTTCTAACAACCACACTATAATTCTATTTAAAAAGCAAGATCTCTCCACAAAGAAGATTTAGATATTTAGCAAGCAAGATCTTTCCATAAACAAGATTTAGCCTATAAACTACGTCCATCTGATTCATACAACGATATGGTAGTTCGGAAAGTGGCATTCTCATAGAATGCGTTGATTTCCCACAATGGCTCACGTTGTTTGAAGGAAGAGATGCTAAGATCTCATGACTTGGAAAACATGAAAAGAAATCGACAAAATTATCCTGATTCTAAGTAAGGTTGATTGAAATGGTAAGATATTTCTTTCAGTTTAACAACCGATCTTTGATTCGATTTTAATACTTAAAATGTAGTAGTCTTCAATCACTTTTAGAGAGAGTTTTGTACCCGATTTGAGATATAAATATATGTAGCTGTGCGCAGATTTGACACTTGGTTCATAAAAAAAAGTCACGCTAACTGTATCCATGTAACACTTATTAAGAAAAAAAAAGAGTAAATTTTGTATCTTTCCTAAACAATATTAGTAGTCACGATATTGTCATGATGTTGTGGTGTTTGTGGCGACGATGCAACAACAAAGTGTGGGTGGGTGAACTTAATCCTATTACCGAGGTCGTCCAGCTTGCATGAGATGCTCTTATTCAATGGCAGTCAGTTCGCGTTATGAAAAATATGTAATGATGGAAAGTGCATCCGAATCATCGAAGTTCATTGTTATAATAAAAAACAATCCAAATCTTATTAAGTGTAATGTTGACAAAGCTTTTTTTGCTGATCAACGGTGCTTCGGTATTAGTATGTGAATTGGAATTCTCGAGGCCATTTTATTAAAGCTTTAACGAAATGGTAGGATGGTTTCCTCCCCGATAAAAGCAGAGGCATTAGACTGTGTGGTGCCATCTTTTAGCTTGATCAATTGGGACTATCAAATATGCAAATTGAGCTAGATTGTAAGTAAGTGGTAGACATCATTGCTGATAGACTAATAATCAATCTGAATTTGTTAATAGGGTTAATGGTGTTTTACCCCCCTGTAATATAAGTCATTTTTGGTTTTCCCTCCTGTAAAATATTTTTTTTGGTTTACCCCCTGTAAATTTTATTTTTTTTTGGAATACCCCCTAATAGGTCATAAAAAAACGAAAAAATTATGCAAAAAAAAAATAAAGTCGTTTTTTTATGACCTATTAGGGAGGTATTCCAATTTTTTTTTTTTTACAGGGGTGTAATATTACAAGGGGATAAAACACCATTAACCCTTGTTAATATTACGTTTTGATGTAGATCACTATTACGATATTTTCCAAATGTTAAGACAAGTTTTATTAAAAAAAAAACAAGTAAATTGTATTGCCCAAGTGTAAAGAAGGTGTCAAAATTGTATACCTGTCACCATATCTTTAATTTGAGTCTATCATATATTAAATTTAGGAAAATGTTAACCAATGTTCTTAAATATTAGTTAAGAATATAAAATTAAAAAGATTGTGAAAAAGTGAATATTCAACTTTTTGAAAATAAAAAAAAAGTTGTTGTTTCCAATAAAAAAATTCTATAATTAACTTCCTTAATTAGTGTCATAAGGTCACTGGTTAATAAGACTCTTACATTTATTATGTCGTCGATAGTTTAACTAATGTGCCAAAATTATAGTATGAGTTAATTTTTTGGTATGAGTTATTGTGGGTAAAAGAAAAAAAGCAAAACAATATGAATAATCATGGAAGGAGTGGTGGTCAAAGGCAGAGTCACGTATTGTTCCTATCCTGACCTGTCTCAATTTGAATTAAAAATTAAAAATAATGTTACTTGACTGTCTAAACTAGATAATGATATTATTTCTATCTTCAATATAATAGATTGACACGCCATCTCCATCTCCACATCACAGTGAGAGTGAGCGTTATCAGTGACTCGATATCAATAATTATGTATGTACTCAGCTCAAACAAATACAAGCATAACCTAACAAAGGGCCCTATTTCCAGATTGATTGGTCTTGTGCCTTTAAATTAATTTTGTATCTAAAACAATTTGTACCTTTCAATTTTACGGTCAAATTCAGGTTAATTATATAATTCCTATCCCAAATATTCCCGAATCAGTTTAAGTGAACATCTGAGTCATTAAGCTCAGTTTAGTGAAAGTGCCAAAGTGACAAAAGAATTATTATATTAATATAATATAATTAATTAAACTAATATAAGACCTAAGGTTTATTTTCATTTTTACTCCACCCAACTCACTTAAATATTAAGGATTATGTAAGTGGGACGTGACTCCCTTAAAATAAAAAATGTCATTAAAAAACTCAGAGTTGATACATGTAATCAATGAGGTGTAAGATATAAAAAGCAACCAATAATTATCATCTTTTAGAATAACAAATATTTTTTAGCATAATTGCTTTATCAAAATCAATAATCATGAATAGTTTATTACATACAAGTAGCATGATGAAATCAATTCTATGTGCTGCGCAAAACACTCTCCGGCTCATATTAGTGTAGCACACCCTTGTGGCCCATAGTAAAAACCGGATAAGAATGTGTTTCCATAATGAAATTACAAATTTGGATAAGTATACCGAATAGTATGGAGCACGTAACCATTCACGTTGACCACTGTAGTAAAATCAAACACAACATGTTACATCATCATAACCGTACACGCTTCCTTAATATAACCAAAATATGAAAATCAAAGGTGAATAATTCAGGTGTAGTGTAGGACACTAGTTTCAAATGTTTTAGTAGATTTTAGATCCCATTTTTCAGTTTATTATTATGGAACAATGTGTTGGGAGTAGTAAAGAGAAAAAGACAAAAACATAGAGATCTTATAATATTGTCATCATCATCAATTCATCATGCAGTTACACAGAGAGAGAAAAGAAGAGGGAGTAATGGCAATGGCTACAATGAGAGAGATGCCAAGGAGCCCTGAAGCCAAACTTGGGATGAGAGTTGAAGATCTATGGGATGTTCAAGAGGCACAATTAAGTCCTAATGACAAACTTAATGCTTGTTTTGAAAGCATACCTGTTTCTGCTTTTCCTTTGCCTGCTAAAAACCAAGGTAGTTTAGTGTCTATGTATGTATGTGTCTGATTTTGATTGAATAAAAGAAAAAGTGATTTTGATCACACCCAGATGAAAATTTATGTGCATGTTTGGTATCACGATAGTATATCAGAATCATGGTGGTTCACCGTGATTCTGACAAACCAACCAACTATGGTACCAAACATGCATGTGTGACCAATTGATGTGTTATTGTGTGTGTGTGTTATAATTTTTTTGTGGTGTGTTTTTATTGGGTTTGTTCTAAAAGTGTGAATTTTATGTTTGCTTGTATAGAAATTGAAATAAAATCAGATGCTACCTTGGCTGAAGCTGTGAAAATACTAGCACGTCACAATATTCTGAGTGCACCTGTTGTGGATGTTGATGCACCTGAAGATGCTACTTGGATTGATAGATACATCGGAATAGTTGAGTTTGCTGGAATTGTTGTATGGATTTTGCATCAGGTTAGATACATATGTCACTTGTCAATTCAATTATTTCACTTTCAGAATAAAAATGAGGAAAAGATCAAAAGACATATGAATCTAAAATTTACAATCAATTTTTGTACTTATATTTACAGTGTTTTCATATCTAAAAATGATATGATACCTGTTCTATTTAAGTGATTTTCTTAGATGCTTCAATTTCACACTAAGCTAATGTGATAATGTTGTTGACAGTCTGAGCCTCCATCCCCCAGGAGTCCATCCACTCCAACTAGCGCAAGTGCTATTGCAGCCGCAGCAAACGGAAATACTTTTGCCCGAGAACTCGAAGCCTTAGGCCTCGGATCTGCAGCGACAACTTCTGGAAACTTTTTTGAGGATCTTACTTCTTCTGAACTTTATAAGAACACGAAGGTTGTTTTGCGATGTCTAAATTTCTTTCAAGTGATTCTTCTTCCAGCTACTAATGAGTTTGTATTTAGTTATTTAAGTAGCTAACTTTTTCGCAAACAGGTTCAAGATATTTCAGGAACATTTCGATGGGCTCCGTTTCTTGCTTTGGAGAGATCAAACTCATTTCTAACCATGCTCTTGTTGCTTTCTAAGTACAAAATGAAGAGTGTTCCTGTGGTAGACTTGGGTTCTGGTACAATTGATAACATCATCACACAACCCGCCGTGATTCATATGTTGGCAGAATGTGCCGGACTTCAATGGTTCGAAAGTTGGGGAACCAAGGAACTATCTGATGTTGGTCTTCCCCTTGTGACACCAAAACAGATCATCAAGGTGTGTACTATATCATATAAGCTCTCATTGCATTGAACCTTGTCAAGTATGAATTCTGCATAACTCTAGTGCATACAGAGTAAAATGCTATCTTGCATTTCTTAAATGTGTGTGCATATATGGAAAATGCTTCAAAATAGTTATTTCATTTCCCCTTTCAAGTAAAGTAAACTTGTCGATCTTGATGAACTTGACAATGGATCGTTTCATTCTTTTCAGGTTTATGAGGATGAACCAGTCCTTCAAGCATTTAAAGAGATGAGGAAAAAGAGGGTTGGAGGGGTGCCTGTAATCAAAAGAGGTGGCACCACGGCAGTTGGTAATATAAGCTTGCGAGATGTTCAATTCTTGCTAACTGCTCCAGAAATCTATCATGATTATAGGTATGTCAGAGGTTTTAAATTGTGATTCGCAGTTGCGCCACAGTCCTTGATATTGCTGAGAAATGTTGTCAAATATGGCTGATGCGACCTCAATCACGGTCAGAGACATCAAAAACCTTGTGTCACGACCTGAACTGTGGACGCGGACCTTTTATTAAAACTGTGTTTAGACCGCATTGCTGATATCTTCTATCTTTCTTTCTTTAGTTGTTCTATCTGTTTCATTACTACATACTCATTGGATGTTCACATTTTGACAGAACTATTACAGTGAAGGACTTCCTGACCTCCGTTAGAAGCTACTTAGAGAAGAATAAAAACGCATTCCCAATGTCAAGTGAATTCATTACATGCAAAAGGGACTGTACAGTGAAAGAGTTGATTCAATTGCTTGACAAAGAGCAAATTCACAGGGTCTATGTTGTGGATGATGATGGGAACCTTGAAGGACTAATCACACTAAGAGATATCATCTCAAGGCTAGTACATGAACCCCACGGCTATTTTGGTGATTTCTTTGATGGTGTTCTCCCTCTACCTGCTAACAGCAGGGTTTAACAGACAAGGCATCAAGAAAGAATAACTTGCTCTTGCAGAGATTTTTTGTTTTTGTTTTTGTTTTTGAAATAATTCTTCAGAGGAAAAGTAAAAAATATGTATTTATCTTCAGGTTGAAGATGTGTACCTAGGTCTTTGTAATGTGTAGGCAGTTTGCAAGTTACTTGCACCTGTTTTAACTAATTTTAGAATGGGACTTTTATGTACTGTAAATTCTGGTGTAACCGTAAGTTCTGTCAAATTTTGGGTTGTTTTCGTTGTCTTCGATTCGTGTTTCTGTTCACCTTATTATGACTAGAGCGACACGTGTCTATCCACATTTTTCTTTTGTATTTTGTTTTTTTATGTATTATAAAATATGTTTACTTCAGTTTAATAAATTTATGTGTTTTTCACTTTAAAATATTCAACATAGTTAATTTTCAGATTTTCTATAATTTTGACATACTATTAAGATTTAAATTTGCAGAGAATTTAATTTATTAAGGTAATTTTGTCCAGCAAAATTCCGACCAAAAGTTACTCCCTCCGGTCCTATTTATAAGAGAATTTTAGGTCAACAAAAGTTGATGTATCTAGTTAAAAATTCAGTCCAAATACATTCACTTTTGTTGACCTAAATTTCTCTTATATATAGGACCGGAGGTAGTATTAGTTAACTTTCGAGTTCCTTTTATATACTACTAACGGAAAATGCTCACAAGTAATGGTATAAATTTTGAAATAGTACCTGGTGCATGAAAAGGCTTAAGTTGAATGGTAGTCTTTGTTGGTGGCTATGGAAACAGACAAAAGATAATATCCCAAGTCCCAACACGACAAAAAAGAGACCCATTATTCTCGGGGGTCGGCTTGGAACGTATCCCAATTGGAACTTGTGTTTTGCACTTGTTAGTTTGACGTAGGAAGTTGACAAAAACAAAGAAAATGAAAAGGTTGAAAACAAAGGGAAAATATAGGAAAACTACACTAGCGTACGGCGTACTCACATTGAAAACCAGTTACTTAGCGTGCTTAGCCAAAAGTGAAGTTTCATCACATGCTCAAATAAAGCAACTCTTCCAGTTTAGGCTGGCCAAGCCTAAAGTGTAAAGATGTTCAAGAGACAATTAGCATTTCTGTTTTGGTCATTTATGGACAGTGTAAGTGCAAAGTAATACCTGAATCAAAATATCTGTTGCCAGCAAACATGATAAGAATTTCAATAATTAAAAATCGAGTCAAATCGAAATGGAAGACTTTCATTCCAATTCACTAATGTTGTATGAACAATACCCAAAAATCATATAAATAATAACAAATAACATTTACAATTGATATAGTTTCAGCATGTGTCTGTCTGATCACCGATCATGGTTTCTCAACACATACATATGACAAAAGAGTATGGAGTATGCTTGTTAGAGAGCTGAATTCGAGGGACCAAAATAAACGCAAATCATCATAAGTTTGTTCGTCTTGCAGAATTATTGCATGGTAAGCCACAGCAAATTAGCATATCCACATAGCTGGAACTACTAATTACAAAACAACAAAAGGCACACGAACTATTGCAGCAAAAGACGCACAGAAGTGGCATCTAACAAAGGGGATGGTAGATGCTAGAAGATTGCAAGATCAGAAAACGTATAAACAATAACATCTTTTTTGCATGGGCACACAGCTTCCGACAATCAATATGACGAATAATTCGAATGCCATAATAACTGTTGATCTATTTCAATGATTCTTGGACAATCAACATCATTTTGACTAACATCTAAGCCTTTTCAAATGAGCAAATTTTAATGTTTTGAGTGGATCCAGTTTCTGGTACACCTATGTCTTATTTCCTCACTTCAATTATTATCATCTAAACATAAGATATACACAGACAACATGGTATCTGTCGGGTCAGGTAAGAAAAGCACAAGTTCATTCATATAGAAAAGTGAAAATAATGCAAATTGCAGATATGTAATTTACATGAGAATCGGATCATAGTTCAAGGCAGCAGCTATTAGTGTGACTGTATGAGAGAACTATTTCAACAAGTATAATGATTGCCGATAACAGCATAAATAAGTTGTGCAAGACACTGGACTTAAGAATATATACAAAGATATTACAGTATTCGCAGGCGCAAAATCCAATTCTAACATTAAGACCCTGTAAAATAAACAGCTATCCAGGTACAAGATAGATATGCATGACACAAACTTTTTCAACTAATCCTGATAAAATGAGTTCACCTGTCAAAACTCAAAAGCATATTATCTTATAATTATTCTATGTACTCTTTCTCCTTATGTGATGTAATACAGCAGGGGATCCTTCAAATAAATCTAATAAATAAGTCTCTAGATCCTCTGGTACATACTTAATGTATTTGCCTGCATGTCTTCCCTCCAGCTGACCGCTAAATCTCCCCATAAACGAGCGGTATGCAGGTATCACCTTCTCTGATATATTTATCCGCATCTCTTCACGAAGCTGGTCATCAGGTACCTTCCAAGCTGTCTGAACCCTGTATATTTCTTCAAAACACGCGTTGAAATTCTTAAACCTTTCCTTCAAAGCCATCCTTGATGCATTATTAGAGCTCCCTCCAACCCCTTCATCCCTCAAACAAGCCAAGGCCTTGCTCCAACAGGCTCTAAGGTACCCCGTAGCATACTGCCGTACCTGACCGCGGCGCTTACGAACCCAATTATCCCCCAAAACCTCTATAAGATCTGAGTCCTTCACTTTACGCACCAGGTAATGTAGATTGTTCATCAAAAACACCTGCTGCAATGCATGGTCTTCATAAAGTTTTGATTTTTCCTCAAGATTGTGCTCAAGTTCAGACATCAACAACAATATCTGTCGTCCAAGAGGGGACAAAGCTTCTAACTGGGACTCATCACCACCCAAATCATTTTTAAAGTGGTAAAGAGCCTCTTCACTGATTTCCAAAAGCGAATCCATAGCATTGCTATAATCCGCAAGCAGTTTCAGGTAATTCATAACATAACGAGGCAAAGGATGAACATCCCCAGTTATAACCGGCCTTCTGGAAGTCTCATTCCGAATACAACTCTCAAATTCAGCAAACGTCCCTTTCACAGCCTCCCCAAGTCCTCTAAGCACACCCTTCGCCTCAGTAATCACAAACTCATCCGTAACCATATCCTCCAATTCAGGCAAAGCATCTCTCAGAACTTCATACATATCCAAAATCCTAAACAGCTTCTCCGGCGACCTCTTACAAATGGCAACAGCTTCACCAAAATTCAACAACATCATAACACAACCTTTAGCTGTTTCATTGAAACACATCTCCTTCACATCCTCCAATTCACCGAAAAGACTATCACATAGCCTCTTCTCTCCACTCAACAAAACCCTAACAACAACCTTAGCAGCTTGCACCCAATTCTTCATCCTCTCATCCAAACTCTTCCACTCAAACTTCTGCACCTCTTCAATACTCAATTTCTCAACTCCCAGAATCGCCAAACACTCAACCAACGCGTCACGACGAACACTACTATAAACCTGCAAACACTCCCTCTCATAACCAGACCTAACCATCCGATCAATAATATCTTTCAAATTCAAAATTGATTCCGGACGAACTAAATCAACAAACAAATCATCACCAAGACTAACACCACGTTCATGAAACCTATGAGAACCAGGATCACCCGCATCACCAAAACTCCCAGAATTATCATCAAACCCACCCGCACCATCGTGCGAACTGAAAGACAACGAACTCCTCCGATTAGTACTACACCGGCTAACAGCATCAGGCGGAACAGTATTACAAATCAGCACATGTCGAAGCTCGTCCTCGAGCCTCGACATAGCAACTTGGATCGCGTTATCAGCACGATCCAATATAATCTTACCGGTTTTTACAGCGGAATTAATCGGCGGCGAGATCGTGAAGTGTTCCATCCATTGAATAATCTCATCAACAGCGTTGAAATAGACTTCAGGATCATTCGGAGGATCGAAAAGCGAAGTGGATTGACGAGAAGACTCGGTGGATAAGGAAGAATCGTCAAGTATGACTTTCTCCGCAGCTTCGAATCGGTCAAGGTCTTCGTCGTCGTCGTCGTCGTCGTCGGATTTGGAAGATTTGGAATCGTCGCCGTTGATAAGGTCGGTGATACCGGAGAGACGGTTGTCGAAGGTGGAGAAGATTAAGAGCATGTCTTCACGATCTTCTTTGGGAGCTTTTAGGCTTTTGAGGATCTGTTGTGCTGTTGCGAGAACTCGATCGTCTCCACCGGCACCGGTGGCTCCGCCGCCGCCGCCGTGGTTGGTGGTGGCGGCCATGGGAAGAATCGAATTAGGGTTTTGTATTGGATTTTGGGTCATAGAAGAAGAAGAAGAAGAATTGTGTGTGATGAATGAATGTGTAAGAAATGAAAATAGAATAGAATGGAAGAAATGTTTGTGAGAATTATTCTCGGATATGTCAGAATTTTTTTATTTATAATTTTAATTTATATATTTTTTTGTAGGAGATGATTGGGGTGGTTAGGTGTTGTTTGGAAATGGGATGAAAGAAAAAAACTTTAGGAAGAGAAAGAAGCTGTTGTGTTGTGTTGTGTTGTTTTGTGTTGGCTTGGCCGGCTACCTTGCTTGGAATTTGAAGCCTATCTTACAACTAAATCAGTTTTACCTCTAAAAAAGTAAAATCTGTTTTAAAAAATTATTTTATTTATAATTAATTAATTTTTGTTATTGTAGAAGCATCTAGACAAAAAAACAATTCTAGTCACAATTTCAAATAAATTTTTAAATGAAAAATAAATTAATCAAATCATCTAGATGAATTCTAGGATGAGGATTCAATTAAGTCCCTCACCGATGGATCACTTATAATAACAAATAAGAACTATTAGATTAATCAAACATATACATCATATTATACATTGTATACACTAGATCACACATCTTTTTCAATACCCTCCTCCTCTCCTTTCTCTGCTACCAAACGTCCATGTCCACCAATGTTGCCCTTGCATTTAACATTTTTTGGGGTGCTTAATTGGTTATGATGGCAGCCATGGAGAAGATGAATCAAGGTATTTCCCAAATGAAAGATCTTAAAATATCGTTTGGACCAATGCAAAGAAATAACTTCTTGGTTCATCGACACACCTTTATTTTTCCATTCAATTTTGTTTAAGAAAAAAAAAATAGAATTGAAAAAGATGTTGCAATGAAATGAAATCAAAAGAAAAGAGAATAATTGCTTGCTGCTCACTTTATTTTATTTCTAATTCACTGAAATCATTAAAAGAAATTATGTATGTATATGTTTTCCATTGTTGCCACATGCCAAGGCATCAAGGACACGAACACAAAGTTCAATTTACGAAGGTTCAATTTCATTTTCAAGCCGGAACAATATCTTCTCTGTATGCTTAACTTACGCGACAGCTGCATATGAAGTATCCAGATCTCCTATGAGTATTGTGGAAGATATGGGGGGCATGATTGTGTGTAGCAATCTTTCAAAGTTCTATTTTTATTTTTAAAAAATCCGAACCTTTCATCAAATCTGATGATGAATAAAAAGTGATCCATCGGTGAGGGACTTAATTGGACCCTCACCCTAGAATCCACCAATCATCTAATATCATTTTTTAAAACTTTTTTTTTTTGAAGGATCATGTTTTTTAAACTTCTTTTGGTGGAATTTCCTTTTTAAATTTTACCAGTTATATGTATGTATTCAAATTAAATTTATTTGGAAATTATCCTATTTCAGAGTCGCTCTTAGATGATGTGCGTTTTGGTTTGTCATTTGGATAGTAAGACAAAGTTACCTTACGAGTCACGCGCCGGAATATTCTTCCAAGATTTTGCTTTAAAATGGGTGACAAATATTCAGGTCTTACTTTTTCCTAAACAAAAAAAAAAAAAGATATACAGGTCTTACTTTGATTGTATTATTAAATAAAATAATTTTTTTGATGTGCATATGGAATCAAATTAAATTTCACCAAAAAAAGGAAATAAATTAATTTTTTGGATTTTGTTTTGAATAAAAAATATTATTTATATATTTTCTCATTTATGAAAAAAAAAAGAGGATTATAAAATAGTGATTCTATAATTTATTTATTTTTTGTAAATTAATATAATAAAATAGTTTGTCTAACATGTGCAATATGTTAAAGTAACTAAAAATAGGAGCACCCTTATGATATTTGCTAGTAGTGTACAATTCAAAATCATGTTTCGTCTAACCAAAAAGAAATAAAAAATCATGCTTCGTATGGTCTTCTAGGGTTTCCAAAGCTAGGGTTTCCAGTGCCTCCCCTTTCTTGGGCTACCGCCGCACCTTGGGCCAGATCCACCTTGTGAGAAGTTGATCTACATCTGATCCATGATCTAGATGTTTCCTGGTAGCCTTTATATATCGTCTATTTTCTCTACTTATGATCATCGCATCCAAACCCTAACCTTCATGCGTCTGTATGCGTTATGTTGTTTCTAAATTGAGTCTCCTTGTTTTCCTCTGCCATCCTTGAACACTGTTTGATTGGTCGAGTCCTTGCTGATCGTGAAATCCAGTCTGCCTATTTCAGTGAGCGTATGTTGCGCGCTTGGAAGCCAGACAAACATGTTACGATTACGAAATTCGTTGTTGATCGTTATTTGTTTCAGTTCCACCATAAGGTTGATGCGGCTCGCATTCTAGATGAAGGTTCGTGGTTGTATGATAACTTTCATATTGTTATGGACCGAATTGCTCCTGGCGTCGTTCCCAGCTTTGTTCCCTTGAATCATATCAATTTTTGGGTTCAAGTCCACGGTCTGCCACTTGGTTTTATCCAACCTAAAGTAGGTCAAGGTCTAGGATGTTTTTTAGGTACCCTAAAAGCTTATGATGGTCGTAATACAATCCATAGCGCTTATATGCATATCAAAGTTGCCATTGATGTTAATGTCCCCTTGAAAAAAAATGGCGTGTCCGTGCTAGTAATGGTTCCTTTGTGACTGTTAATTTGAAGTGTGAAAAATTGGGTGTCTTTTGTCACAGGTGTGGTTTACTCGGACATACGGAAAAAGTGTGCCCGAAGCTGTTTGAATTGGAATCTGATTATGGTGTTCGAAACTAAGGTGTCTATCTCAACCCCGCTTCACAAAGGATAGGTAATGCTGCAACTAACCGTTGGCTGCAGGACCCTATCCCTGCCACTATGCCGCGTCAAAACAACACTGTTGATGGTGCCTCTGCTGCTCGAAACACAACAAATGTAGGTACCGAAACTGTGCCGAATTTCAACGACATGATGCTTGTTGTCCAGAGCCATATAACAACTATCAAACATGATCTTCTTGCTGCCCATAACGCTGCCAAAGCAAAACAAGGTACATGTGCTAGCTTATCTTGTCAAATGCACTTTCTACCTTCTTCTTCAACATGCAACTCGTCATCCAACCTGCTGCCCAACCGACCTTTGGTGCTTGTCCTGCCTACTGTTTCTTTCCAACATGTTCGCAGTAGTGAATCACAAGATGAAGTTGGTTCTGAATTGAATAAAAGGAAAAGGATGCTGGGCGTTCAGAATGGTGACAAAAAATTATTTTTACGAGGACGAAAAAGAAAATCTGATAATTTTTTAGTGATTAAAAAATTATTTAACCCTAAAATTAATTTATACCAGCACAAAGTTTTTTCCAACATTTTAAATGCTACCATCCATAATCAATCAAAATTTCATCCAATTTACGTTTATGAATTTTTTGTTATTTCAATGAAAATAATAAACTAAATTAAATCTTTTTTTTTAAGAGACTAAAATGAATTATATTACCACAACGAAGGTCTTCCTAGCACAAGGCGTGCCAAGGAATAAAAACCTCAAAGTCGATACAAATAAAAAAGACTACATACAAGGCTAAAGCCTTCACCACAAAACAACCCGGCACAACACAACAATTAGCCTATTCCTAATAAAGTGAACATGCTAAGCCGCTAACCATGATATATCTTTTTATTTTTTAGATTACATGTTTTAAAGTATCTTTGTAAATTCTTAAAGAATTGGTTAAAAAAAAGCATAAATAAAGAATTGTAAGGGGGTGTATTTGACTGAAGTTTTAAAAGACAATATTTGTTTGAGAAGTTAATTGGTTGAAAATCTTTACCAAAAGACTTAACGCAACAACAAAAAATAGAACAAATAATAATGGAAATCAAACTAAACAACCAAGCAACAACAAATTCAATCAAAATTTAAATTCTAACACTTGAATTTACTGTCCGACTCAAACTACTTTGAGTTTGAATGAATCGGTTTAGGTTGGACCTGAACTTGAACGAGTTTAGGTAAAATACAAATTGGTTTGGGTGACCGGATTGATTGGGTCAGTTGGACCGTAAACACCCCTAAACAAAATGCATTTCTTATACCATCTAAAAACATTTTTTTTATTGTGGTGTAAAACAATCTCCCCTTAAAATGCTTTAATATTCAAGATTTTGATAAAAGTTGCA
Organism: Medicago truncatula; assembly: GCF_003473485.1. Taxonomy (NCBI): domain Eukaryota; kingdom Viridiplantae; phylum Streptophyta; class Magnoliopsida; order Fabales; family Fabaceae; genus Medicago; species Medicago truncatula. Next base: position 50,740,809 of record NC_053045.1, on the reverse strand, counting down.
CGATTTAAAATTTCAACAAAATCACATTACTGACCAACCAATAAAGTTGGTATTGAAATTTATGTTGGCTAAAACTGAATTGTTTGAACAAAATTGCAAGGTACATGTTGATGAAGCTCTAAGACTTTTAACTACTTTATAATGGATTGATGCGATGAATTTAGGACCTATAGACTTTGAGCTTGATGCCAAAAACAAATTCAATATCTTGTCATCCTCTAAACATGATATCATCGAGTTTGGGATGATTATTCAAAAATATAAAACTATTTTCACACGGTATTATATAAACTCAAGTGCTTAGTTTGTTCAGAGACAAGCAAATGAAGCAACTTGTAAGTTAATTTAAGGCAATCACACTATCAGTTAGTTTTGAGATTTTTTTTTTTATACAAGAGTTAGTTTTGAGATCCTGATTGATATATAGATTATGTTAGACACATTTCGATTACTTTTTTTAAAAGACACATTTTAATTATTTTTTTTAAGGAAAAATACACATTTTAATTATTTTTTGAAGGAAGACACATTTTAATTATTAAAATGCTATAAGCTTATTTCTCTAAATTATATTTTAATAGATTTAATTCTTGGAATCAATTCCAGTTTAGAAACTTCGAAATCATATTCTAAATTTTGAAGTGTGAATTGAAACCTCTTTCATTGACATGACACCCCAACTAATTTTGGGGCAAGTTGATTCAGTCAAACAGATTGACCACCCAACGAATGAACGAAACATGCAGATTTAAATTTTAATCATATTATGTTTATATAGAGTTGACCACTGATTGATTGAAGGCTTTTCATTCGATCTCTTTATTAAACTTCTCATTAATCAATCAACTTGCTGGTGAATGTCTATCTCGTTTTTATATTCCGCATTAATTGCAATTTTATTCTAATCAACCGGTAAGTTGTTTCTCAATTAAAAAAACCAGTAAATTGTTTCACACTAACACTAGCAAAGAATTATATATATTCACCAAAAGGAACAAAAAAAGCTAGAAAGTGGAAATCATATTCGAATTTCTAAAAGTTGCCGTTATATGATTTTAAATTAAATTCTTTTCACAAAAAAATTATTGTAAATTAAATATTTAAAAAAATTAAAATAACTGTAATATCAACAATTAACATATACGCTTCTCACATGAATAGTTTGATGGATGCAGCTATGGTGCATAAGGAAATCCTTATGCATCCTGCATAAATCAAGAAATAGTTTTGGTGTACAACTCATAGAAACCATTTTCACAGCAAAATGATTTTGACATAATTTTATGCAGGGTGCTGGAAATCTTTATGCAGGGTGTTGAAAACCATTAAGTACATCTAATCATTTTGGAGTATAACTCACATAAACCATTTCTGAATTTATGCAGTCCTTATGCACCATAACCGCACCCTAGTTTGATATGTGACCTAAATAACACACCGAATGCGTTTTATAACAGAAGTACAATGGAGAATGAATATGATTTGATAAGAGAGTTAATTGAAATTCTACGATTCATTGCAAAAAAATATAGAAAGAGATTTTAGGAAAAAGAATTGAGTTTTAAAGGTGGAGATAAAAGAAACATATAGGAAGAACATTCAAATAATAAATTCTCGTACAATGGTACATGGTTTGAACGCCAAAAACTGATATAACCACTAATATACTATCATTTGCGTATATAAATATAAATAAATTTTAGATTTTATATTGGATCTAACTCATCCTTACAATATCTAAGAGACGCCGAACTAAATCTACCCCTTCAAATCCAACCCAATGAAGGTGTTGGAGGCTGCAACAAAGGTAGTCTCCAGCCCAAATGCCCGTATTAGGCGACTAGGGGCGGACCGCAGTAAAGGTGGAATCTACAACACACCCTATCATAGTTGAGACCAATGGAAGCTTGGACCAATGGACCTGAAGCGTGGGTGATGTGGGAATCCCAACGGCAAATCTAGGAGGATAGTCTTGAATACCATCTTAAAATTTGTGATTGGTTCTAAAATAATATCACAAAACTAGTTTATAAGGTGATGAATGTGCATGCTTTATAAACATTATACATGTTATATTTCTAAACGATGTGAGACTAAATTCACCCCTTCAAACCCAACAAAATTAAAAATAACAATGAATTCTTGACCATACATAAATAAAAACAATATAAATAAAATCATAAAAATCCGAAAATTGCTGAAGTTCTAGTTAAAAAAAAAGAAAAACTTATTGACGTTTTATTGTTGATATAAACAGAAAAAAAATGTGATGTAAAACTGCTATAAATAGAAAAGGTTATTCTATAAGCTTTCTAAACATCTTTTTCTTTGGCTAGAAGCCTAGAACTAAAAAAAGTTGATAAAGTTTTTTTTTTTCTTCCTGATACTACTGTAAACAGAAAAAGGGTCATTTACGCTAGTAATCATAACGAAGGAGTTCCCATTCGAAGCAGTCCAAGGGCATGACATCTCTTCCCCTAGATAAGACGTGCATTCTTGAGGTCATTGTCCTGGCCGTTGGCTATCAAACATACTACTACTATCAACTACCATGAAGCGATGAATGAATATCTCAATTTTCAAAATAATCACTAACTAAGGAGGGTGTATTGGATTAGAATTTTAAAGGACAATTTTTGTTTAAAAAAGTCTTGAAGATTTTAAAAGATTTTGCAGAATTTTTATGACTTTGATGATTTTAAAAGACTATTAAGGATTTCAATGGATTTAATTTATAAAATTTTAAAGGATTTGAAATGATTTTGTGGATTTCAAGAGATTTTATGACTTTTAAGAAATAATTGGAAAGAATGATCATAACACATTCTCTTTCACAAAATCTCAATAAAGACACTTTTATTTATTTATTTTACTTTATTTTTTTAGGGGGGGGGGGGGGGGGAAGGAGGGAGAGAGTGAGAGAGAGAGGGGAGAGGAAGAGAGAGGGAGAGAGAGAAGGGAGGAGAGAGAGGGAGAGATAGTAAAATCTTAAAAGAAAAAACAATCATAAGAAATCTCATGTTTTCATGAAAGACTTTTTTATGATAAAATTTCACTAGAAAATTCCACAAAATCCATCAAAATATGATTTATTAAACAATCCTTCGAAATTTGAATGATTTTGAATACCACTAGACTTTTTTTAAATGATTAAGAGTCTTGATTGAATACCACAAGACTTTTTCATGATAAAAAAAGTCTTTTAAAATCCCTTAGAATCATGATCCAATACACCCCCTAAAAAGGCTTTCTAATTATGGAATACGACTTTAATAAACCCTCTCACGCCCAACATTATTGAGACGCGTGAATATAAATGATACAAAAACCTAATAGCAGAATGAATCTTGAATCAAAATTTTATACGGTTTTAGAATTTGTGGTTGGGCCTAACACAACCCTACAAAACTGGTTAGTGACTTGTGAAGTGAGATTGCCCCCACATATAAACACATGTTCAAACCATCTCATCAAATGTGAGACTCTTTTAACATAATGCCATGATTTAAATGGATTTTCTAAACTGCAACAGTCAAATCTCAACATAGTCTATAGATTAGTATTTTTAACAAAGTCAATGAATAGTTTTCAATTCTAACATGATTTAAAAATTGTAAATTTGTAATTATGGATAAGGTTGCATATTTGGCAAACAGGCAACATCATATTCCACACTATTTCCAGAACTTCCCTATAGTTGTCACTTTTCACATGTTTGGTTTTTTTTGGTTAGGTTAGCTACTAAAAGCCAAAAACTTGGTTTCCAAATCGGTATTTCCTAGGAACCTCACTTTATTGATATCGAAAACTCCCTCACATCGATGAGATAGTTCTATATCAAGCCCTGCACAAATTCTCAAACTATTTACATCACTGTGACGTTTGACATAATTTATCATGGTTGTTTCTCTTGGTAGGTGTCATTTTCTTATGTGCATTGTGTAGTAGTAATTGATTGCTTATATTCACATGTGAATGTGTTTAATCCTGCAGCTATTTGCCCTTGAAAGTTGTAAGCCTTAACGCGTTATTATTAGATAATCACAAGATCATGATCCCATACAGCTAACCATTGTTTATATTACTTCATACTAGTTGGTCTCTACTATTGCAACTAAATAATCTAACATGTACTATAATATGAAATGTACAGGATAAGCTTCCTCCTTGCAATAGGTGTAACTCATAATCACAAATTGTAAATGTTTCATCTATAATAAAATGTTATTTATTGGCTATAATTTTTGAAAATAAACCGAGAGAAAAAGGAAAACTGTATAAACTTTTATGAGTATAACAATAGAGGCGTTGTTTCTGTCGGGTAGACATCCTCTTTATTTGTCAAAGAATGAGAAATTGAGAACTCTATATAGTAGTACTATAATTTAGAGTGTATAAAGACCTATGCATCAGTTCAAGATGCTAAAGTAGTGGCTTCACAACTGTCATGTACACATGCCAAGACATCTTTGTAATCCCTTGAAACGGTAAAAGAGTCATAAACATTTCCATCGCTACTTTTCTTGTATTCAAAGAGGAGGGATGAATGATTGAATGCTGTCAACTTGACAAATCCGAAGTCATAGTCTCTGTAAAGACTCCAACTTGGAGTTACTTGGCTGAAATTGGACAAGTGGCTTCCTGCTCCTCCAACAACAACATGAATTGTTCCATTCACAATGCCGGAATAATGTGACTTTTCTTTATTCACACATTGATTCTGCATATGTATTTGGTTCATCAGAAAGTTAGCACTAGCATGGGAGTAATTAAAATAAAAACTCACCAATGAAACAGAAGGAATTAGAGTAAATAGGCAATTCAGTCCTTCAAATTGTAAGTGCCAATCAATCCAGTCTCTCAAATTTGTGAAATAACAAAATTAGTCCCTTAATTTCAACATCAGTCAATTTATTCATTTTGAAGGTTCTATCTTCTATGTTTGTCTTGATGTAACAAGACACTTTAAATCAATATGTAGGTCTTTCTTTGGTTTTTATTGATGTTTATAAACAAATATTTTAGTGAAAAGGACTAAATTAATTGAATTTCTTTAACTTGAGGGACTAATTTGCTATTTCGTAAATTTCAGGAACTAAATTGATCGACCATCACAATTGCGAGGATCAAAATGTTCATTTACTCGAAGGAATTATAATAGTTTATGCAAGATGAACTAGCATCAATCCATAGATCACTTCAACAATTACAAGACAGAGAAAAACACACCATAAGATAAATTGTGGACCTACCAAACATGCAAGTTGGTTGAACTTTAAAAATAAAATAAAAAATTGATTGCATATTTGACTATTGTCCTTACCTGATAAACGGGGCATGTCCTTTCGTAGTTATGGACATGGCCATAAAATGCAATATCTACTTTGTATTTCTGCCAAAGTCTCTGCAAACTTTCCCTTCCCATTGGCTCTGCAAATGACCCTTCCATTCCATACCAAAAGTCAGAGGAATATCCAAGCACACGATGCGCAGCAAAGATCAACCAGGGTTGTTTTTGTCTGTCCACTGTTGCAAGACAATGCTCGATGAATTTGTACTGTTCAGATCCTTCTCGCCAATCATGTTCAGTGTCAGCTATGCAGAAGCGAAACATGCCATAATCCGTTGCATACCTGAAAGATCAGAATCTTGTTCATACTACAACTTGGATATACAATATTAGAACCACATACTTATTCGAATCTTTCATGAAACTGAATTTACCAAAACTTTGCTCTGTTTTCAGCTGGAACATAAAACATGGTCTCAGCCAAAACTCCACACTCGCCGCCTGAATCTGTAACGTCATAAAAGGATCCTGAGTTGGGCCAATCACGTTCATGATTACCACTGCAGGATGATTGCAATCATTATTCAATATGCAAGTAACAACTTAATCTAATTCACATGCCGATGTTACAAGTTATGGACAATAAAAACAAACCTGGCAATCATATATGGTACTGTTGATGCAATTGGTTCCACTTGAGCTGTGAATTGGTCCCACTGTGAGATGTATCCGTTTGCATATGTTATATCTCCTATGTGGAAAACAACGTCTATATTTTTTAAATCCTCGATAAGCCGGTCAGTGGTGTTAAGTGACCCAGGTTGGTAGTTGCTATACTCATTTGAACCATCACGCTCGGCCTGAAACACATTAAGCAAAAGAAATTTATTGAAATCATTGTAAATTTATTTAAAGCTTATCTTTATGACTTTTTGAGATGCACAGTTACTTATTGAATTATCGCAATCACGTTATTTTTATCATTTTTATTTATTTTCTAATATTCTTTTATTCAGTGGATGATATATATAATGGGCATGTTAATATTGTAAGCCAATATCGATCAATCAGTTGATAGTATCGTTGAGCCAATTGATCTTCAAAATTATATATTGAAGAGATTCTGAATACATTTTTCGGGTAGAATAATCAAAAATATACATAGAGCTATTCTATGCCCAAAGATTCTAGTATCTAATATGCTAACAGGTGCAATCTTTTGTCCGAAGTGATATTTGATTATCCTACACCAAAAGGTTGAGATATTCAGTGGTAAAAATCCTTACTTTGCCGAATCATAAATTTGGCAAAAGATTGCACTTGGTAGCATATTAGATTCTTTCTCAAAGACAATTTCAGACAATCTTCCTTCTCTACTATATAAATTGTGTTTTGAAACGATTAATGTTACCTTCCCCATGTCACCAAATATGACAACACGTTGCAGTGAGTCCTGTCCAGGATAAGGCGATGACTTAAATGAATATTTCTTGCTCCAAATGTACGAACCATCAGGCAAAAGATGACCTAATCGGTATGCATACCTGAAAAATGTATTTAAGAAAGCTATAGAACAGACTCTGAAGTTCCCCATTGTGTTATGAACATAAATGGATTTCTGAATGCATACACTAAATTTGGCCACAGATTTTTGAGAAAACTTGTGTGTATGAAACCAGGGTCACGCCAACCAACAGTTCGTGCAGGTGAACCTGCAGAGTGAGGGTTGCAAAAGAACCATATTATGAAGTATAGCTACAAATGAAATGGAGCCTACTCTCAGTTTCTAGGAATACAGAGTTTCTAACATATAGAAAATATATGATCAACATTCCAGCATTTGAATCCAGGGGAACAATGAAGAAATAGTTTATGATAAAACATCGTCAAAACACATTAAACACAAAAAAGAAAAATAAAGAGAAACAAGATTTGATGACGATGGGAAAAGCATTACTGCCATGGGATGACTTCTGTTTAGTGAAGCCTCAAGCCTATTTCTGTAACAAGTTAGATTTTTGATTCTTTGTTTCTTATGCCTTTGCACATTCTGTTTCATAAGGAGTCACTCTAGTATAATTTTCTGAACAAAGTTTTTGCTCCTTCATATATAAGCTATAGGGAACATTATAGGGGCCTTAGAGAGCAGGGAAAATGTATATAAACCTCCTGATATCAGTTTATTCAGTTTTAGATCAATTGATGATCATGATGACTCTTAGCAAGTTCATAAAATTGCAGAATGTCACACCGAAATTCAGTTGATCATGTCATGCAACAAAAATACCAAATATATTAAATACTAACTGGATTAGGCTGTATATGCAATAATAATCCAATGTGACGCCATGCTAAGAGAATTAATAAACCATACCACACATGCTGTTGCGACCAAATGTCAATGTTCCAGCAGGACTTTGCACAGGCGTTTTTCCCTGAGGACCCCATTCAACAAACGGTGTAGCTTCCTTAATGTCATATCCACTTGTCCATGTAACTGTCATCTGCACAAGACAATAACAATAATACCTGAACCCACTTGCATGGCTCTAATAGACATGGTAGAATGTTCAAAAAACGAAGTAACATAGATTATCTGTCTTGGGAAATTGGTTAATTTTAAATTGATGATTCATATAACAGAACGGCCTCATAGTAAGGAATACAATTATTTTGGTGAGCATAATATCAAGGACCTCAAAGTATAGAAACAAACTTACTTCATCCCAAGATTTCCCTTGAGCAAGGCGAGGATATAAAGGCGCTTTAGGATTGGCAAATGATATGAAATTGGAAACCGCCACAAGTTTAGGCTGCAGTGCTTAGTCATATGATTAATAGTTAGCAAACGATATCATCACACGCATATTCTGAATGAAGATAGGCTAGTTTGACATCAAGTAGCATATTATAACAAATATGTAAACAAATGTAAGAGTCCCGAACATACATTCGATGTTCCGCCTGAAAATAGCGCAAAGGAGAAATCTGCACGTTGATTGATCAACTGAAATCTCAAAGAGGCTTTTCCTGTCTTGGTATAGCGTGAGTTTGAGTAATTTGAGAACTTGTACTGGTACAAAGATTCAAATGAATTAAATGAGTAACGCACAACTTAGAAAGCTAAATCAAAGATATACAGAGACTGATTAACAACATATACCTTTATTGGGGCCGAGCATATGAACGGAATCTGTTCTTTTGGATCATTTACAGGTGGACAGGATGATGAACTGCCATCGTGAAAATAAATGTCATTTAGTTCTATTAGGAGTAAATCAGCATTTTCGTCATAGAAATTGTTAGAGTCAGTAAATTTAGTTCTTCAAATTGGCAAAATATCATTTCAGTCCCTTAAATTGAACAATGTTAGTCAATTTATTCATTTTTCAAATTCACCAGAATGTTACTAAAAGTTTTATGTTTGCAAGAGACTATTCAAGTCAATATGCAGGTCTTTCATTGGTTTTGAATTTTGATGGATGTTTTACTAAAGAGATATTTTGACGGAGGTACCAAATTGACTGTCTTCAATTTAAGAGACTAAATTGCTACATAATTCACAAATTTGATCGACTAAATTGCCTCGATCCTTACAATTTCGAGAATGAAAATACCGATTTACTTTATCTTTTAGCATTAATTACATGTGCATACTTCAACACTAGATAGATATGCATTACTTGAAATTTGCAGGAGAGAAAACTCCAACCCAATCATCAACAGACGGATCAGGAAAATCAATATGAACGGTCATCCATTGAGTATCCTCACCCTGAAATCAAAGCACACAACAACGAGTCAACTAAAAAAAAACAACGAAAGTCAACAGTTGAAAATGTTACCAAGTTCAAGTAAGGATGTTATGTTATTGTTACCTTAACGCCGAGGATAGAAGGAGTGGCTGTAAGTGAAGCATTACTGTGAAGTGACACAATGGTTTTGTGAATGGCGATTTTGGAGAGTGGTTGTTCACCAAATCCATTAGCATGAGCAGAACACAAAACGATGTTTGAGTTGAGTAACAACCATGCTAAGGTTGCTACTAGAATAATCATGTTGTGCCTGTGCCTTATGCTCTCTTGTTTCATTTCGTTGAACTCAAGAGAGGTTAGTTTGGCTGGGATCGAATTAATATGTGAGTTAAAAGATGCCTATAATTATATAGTATATTCCACTTCGACTTTCTTCTTACTATGATTGTTTCTGTGTTGTGAAACTCAAAATAATCAATTATTACGACTTACGATTTGATGAAGAAACTCCAATTTATGTTTTATTTTTTAAGGGTGTTCTCTCAATTTATTTAAAGAAATAATCAATCTATTTAGGACGAACAACTTTTAGATGAAATAATGTTTTTAACCTTTAATAAATACACAAGTTGTGGTTTAGAAGTTATGGTTCAATTGATAAATGCCGAAATTGTAAGGTCGGATGTCATAACTTGAGTTCGAACTCAGGCTCACAGTTGTGTGTAAGTCATTTTTTTTTTTTGGTACAAAGTTGTATGTAAGTTTAATTTCAGTGGTTTACACTTCATCTAAAAAAAAAAAACGTTGTGTTTTTATAACGCATAATTATAAATATTTTAGATGAGGAATGAATTCTCTCGATTTGAATTTTCTCATTTTTTTTTATCAACCGCAGCATCTCATTTTATGAATTTCTATGCATATCTATTAGATAAGGAATGGATTCTCCTAATTTAAATTCTTTCGTCTCTCTTTTTTTATTTTTTTTTATCTTTTTTATTTTATAATTTGCAACATCTCAATTCGTACTGTGTTAAACGTGCGCGCGTGCACATACATATATACACTCAAGAATCAGTTATCTTTGTAATGTGTTTGTTTTTTTTTTTTTTGGAATTTTTCTGGAATTTTTGTTGTTGAAGGTTGATGGAGATGATATGAAGATGAAAAAGATGAAGAAAATCTAACGTTTTTGAATTAAAACTAACGGAAAAGACCAAAATGTGTAACAAAGATAAATTAACGGATTAAAATAAATCGAATTTTAATTAAGAAACCGAAAATACAATTTAGCCATAAATTTTTAGTCTAACAAGTTTCAATCATAAACCAATACACACACACATACTACATCATATAAGATAAGAAAAGGTGTGTGGATTTATGAGGAAAAAAAGGAGTGGAATTGTATTGGTCTTACCAAATCAATCACATCCGTGCTCTTAGGGCTGCTCTTGTTATTTTTGAGGCCATGTCTGGTTTGAAGGTGAATTTTCATAAGAGTAGTTTGGTTGGTGTGAATATCGCTCCCTCTTGGTTAAGTGAGGCGGCGTCTGTTTTAAGCTGCAAAGTGGGTAAGGTGCCGTTTTTGTACTTGGGCATGCCTATTGGGGGAAATTCTCTGCGTTTGAGTTTTTGGGAACCTTTTGTGAATCGCATTAAAGCTAGGTTGTCTGGGTGGAATAGTCGTTTTCTATCTTTTGGCGGCCGTCTGGTTTTGTTGAAGTCTGTTTTGACCTCTCTGTCTGTCTATGCGCTTTCCTTCTTCAAAGCTCCATCAGGTATAATCTCTTCCATTGATTCTTTATTTATTAAATTTTTTTTTTTTGGGGGGGGGGGGGGGAGTGAGGATCATAGGAAAATATCTTGGATAGGTTGGCATGATGTGTGCCTTCATAGGGAGTTTGGAGGTTTGGGGGTGAGACGGTTGAAAGAATTCAATTTGGCTTTATTAGGAAAGTGGTGTTGGAGGATGCTAATTGATAGGAGTGGCTTTTGGTATCGAGTCTTAGTCGCCCGTTATGGCGAAGTAGGCGGGAGGTTGGAGGTTGGGGGCCGGAGTTGTTCTTCTTGGTGGAGGGAGATAGGGCGGATTAGAGACGGGGGAGGTGTTATAGGTGGAGGTTGGTTTGGAGAGTGTGTGTCTAAGAAGTTGGGGAATGGTTCAGACACTTTGTTTTGGTTTGATAAATGGTTAGGGTCGGTGTCTTTTTGTGAGCGGTTTCCTAGGTTGTTCGATCTCTCTGTGAATAAATTCATTTCGGTGGCAGATTTGTTTTCTCTTGGTGTAGAGCGGGGTGGGGAGGCGTGGAAGTGGAGGAGGAGGTTGTGGGCTTGGGAGGAGGAGGAGTTAGAGGAGTGTAGGGCCTTATTGACTGATGTTTCTTTGCAAGATTCTGTTTCAGATAGGTGGGTTTGGTTGCCAGATCCTATTGTGGGTTACTCTGTTCGCGGTTCATATCATATGCTGACTTCTAGAGACGTTCCTCCGAGGGATCCTGCAACATCTTTGATTTGGCATAACCAGGTGCCGTTGAAGGTTTCTTTATTTGCTTGGAGGCTACTTCGTGATAGATTGCCTACTAAAGCTAATTTGGTTCAAAGACGGGTGCTTGACTCAGAAGCTTCATTGTGTGTTTCAGATTGTGGCATGAGTGAAACAGCGCAACATTTGTTTCTATCTTGTGATGCTTTTTCATCGTTATGGCCTCTGGTGCGCCATTGGCTAGGAATTCTAGGGGTTGACACCAATGTTCTTCTTGATCATTTTCTTCAGTTTGTGAATTTGACAGGTGGAGGGAAAGCTACTAGAGACTTTCTTCAGCTTATTTGGCTTTTGTGCGTTTGGATGGTACGGAACGAACGTAATAATAGGCTTTTCAATAATGTTGTAACTTCTATTCCCAGGTTGTTAGACAAAGTCAAATATATGTCTTTAGCCTGGTTGAAAGCCAATAAGGTTGTTTTTAGGTTTGGTTCTGAGATGTGGTGCTCAAGTCCCTTACAATGTTTGGGCATCACGTAATGGTTTGTTTGGTGGTTTGTATGACTCTTTATTTGTAGAGTAGTTCTTTTGGCACACCTTGTGCTAGAAGAGTTGCTTTTGGTGATTATTATAATTCCATTTTTGTTTGTTCAAAAAAAAAAAAAAAAAAAGATATATACTCAAACACAATTTTAAGGTAAGATTCATTTGCGAGCTACTCATACATTTTAAAGTAAGACTACACGTTGTGTTTTAAGCACGTGGCTTTGTCCACAACTCCTATAATGCAACTTCAACACTTCCAACGTTATGAAGAAGACACCAAAACAAACTCTTGAGGTAGCGTTGATTTGTTTGCGAGTTTTGAGGAAAAGAGAGTAGAGTTGTTTGGAAAAAGAAAGGAGTAAGTGGAAGAAATAAATGACAAAACGAGGAGAAGGTTTTAGATGTTCTTTTTTTTTTTTTCTTTTTTTTTTTTTTTTCATAATACAAAATCTTCATCATTTTAGAAACTCAAAAATTGTATTGGAGGAAGTTTTGAAAGGTTTACATGAATTCTTCAAATTTAATTTATATAGTTATAATATCATTAAAGTTAAAAATATATTCATTATAAACATTAATTTATCATTCTCTATCAAATCATTCTTTAAAAAAATGTGAAAGCTTTTACCACTTTTTCTATATTTTCAACCCTCCAAAGCCTTCCATCCCCTTCCCATTCAAACTCCCAAACAAAGCTTAAAAGTATGTTTGGATGAGGTAATTGAGAACAATTCAAATGATTCAATTAAATTACTTTTGTTCGGATGAAGTAATAAAAAACAATTCATTGTCATCGTTTTTGGGCAACTTTTATAATTTTTTTTGTGCCAAATTTGAAAATTGAAATTAGGGGTTAATTTTCAAATATAAATTTTTTTGAGGGTCAAATTATAATTTTTGAAAAATTTGAGGGGTCAATTTGCAATTTTTGGAAATTTATTGGGGTCAAATTGAAAAATTTGAGGACTAGAATGCAAAATTTGAAAAATTATAACAATGGAAATTTATGTGTCATTTGAAATTATCTAAATTTAATTTGAACAAAATACTTCATAAATTTCCATCATTTTGAAAATTCTTCAAATTATCATCCAAACAATGAAATTCACCTAAAAGTATTTGAATTTACTCAAAACATTACATAACCTAAAAACATTCTTCCATCCAAACACACTCTTAACACGTGTGTTTGGATGAGGTAATTGGAAAATTTTAAAGAATTTAGAATCCTAAGCAATTTAAATGATTCAATTCAATTACTTTCATTTTTCAATATTTTTGTTTGGATGGAGAAATAAAAAATTTCATTGCCGTCATTTTTGGGCAAATTATATAAATTTTAAATTTGTTGGGCCAAATTTAAAAATTAAAATTAGGGGTCAATTTGTAAATTTCAAAAATTTTGAGGGGCCAAATTATATTTTTTTTTTAAATTGAGGGGTCAATTTTCAATATTTTAAAAATTTATTGGGGTCAAATTGAAAATTTGAGGACCAAAATGCAAAATTTGAAAATATATAACAATGAAGAATTTTGAAATTCTTAACTTTGAAGCATTTATTGGGGTGAATTCCATTGTTTGGATAATAATTTGAAGCATTTTCAAAATGATAGAAATTTATGAAGTATTTTGTTTAAGTTAAATTTAGAGAATTTCAAATGACACCTAAAAGCTAAGAATTTTAAATTTCTTCATTGTTGTTATTTTTTATATTTTGCATTTTGGTCCTCAAATTTTCCAAAAATTTCAAATTGACCCCAAAAATTGCAAATTGGTCCCTCAATTTTTTCAAAAATTATAATTTGACCCCTCAACTTTTTGAAATTTACATTTTGACCCCTAATTTCAATTTTCAAATTTGGCCCAAAAAAAAAATTTATAAAAGTTGCCCAAAAATAATGACAATTAATTTTTTTTATTACTCCATCCAAACAAAAGTATTTAGAAATGAAAGTAATTTAATTGAATCATTTAAATTTCCTAGAATTCTAAATTCTTTAAAATTTCTCAATTACCTCATCCAAACACACTCTTAGGTGTCATTTGAAATTCTCTAAATTTAACTTGAACAAAAAAATACTTCATAAATTTCCATTATTTTGAAAATTATTTAAATTATTATCCAAACAATGGAATTCACCTCAAAGTATTTGAATTCCCTCAAAACATTCCCCCATCCAAACACACTTTAAGGGAATTTAGAAGTTTGAAGTGATGTTTTAGTTGATGGTTTTGACTTGTAGTTGTGAACATGAGAAACGGTTAAATCCATTTTGATTGACTTTGATATGGAACATATATGAATGTATGAAACGTAGAAAGCAAATTTGGTGGCTTGTTATTCATCTGTTTGCATAGTTTTAAAAATCAGTTCGGTGATCGATTCAGTAAAGATACTGAGTTACTGAGTTATTGGTTGAACCACTGAGTCATTGTTCGAACCATATAATTAAATTAGATTGAGTTGAATAATTCGATCATATAACTCGGTCTCTATAAAATTTGTATTTACGACTATGTGATTTGATATTTAAAAATTAACAATTATAAAATGTCAGAAATCATTTAATTTGCAAATAAATAAAAACAATTACATCTATGGTAATATAACATGTATATTATGATCACTATTATGCTCATAAAGATGATGTTTCTGAATTCGAGCATATCATCTCCCCTTGTCGATCTCTTTTCAACAACCATTTAACAAATTTTTGAGTTGAGTTTACTCGACGACAAGTAAATGAGGTTGCTCACGTTTTGGTCGGAGTGGCTACCTTATCAGCTAGTCCCATTATTTATTTTAATCCCCCACATTATATAAACAATATTATTTTTAATGAAATGCTATAAACATCTTTTTCTAAAAAAATAAAATAATATATGTTCTTTAAAAAATAATATGTAATATGTAAATATAATACACTTACATATATTATGCATATTATATTTGAGATTGTTACGCAACAAATATTATGGTTATGTGGTTTTGTAAAAAAAAAAAAAAAAGGTTATGTGGTAAGAGTCTTACCCGAACTCATACCCGTCCAAAATGTAAAAAATTACTTTATGTTGATATGTCATGTTATTTTGTTTGATAATTGTCATGTTAATAAAAACTACCATTGATATTTAAAGGATCAACTAAATCATTCCTTCTAACAAATGTTAAAATGAACATATTGTTGGATAATGTATTACAACGTTGCTTTTGGGGATGCAAAAAAATTTCTATTTTTTATTAAAAAAAATTATTCGATACGGGGATGAGGATGAGGTTGGGATACCCGAACCCGTCGGGACGGGGATGAGATTGAATTTCTCATCCCCATTGGGTATGGGTAGGATAACATATAAGTATATGAGAATTGGATATGGGGACGTGGAAGGTAAAACCCGTCCCTACCCCGCCCCATTGCCATGCCTAGGTAAGACTTCCTCACATCCAACTCCATGTACATGGTTAAACTCTCATCCTTTACTCTTACAATCATAAATTTATGGTCGAGTGGTAATGCTTCCTCACATCCTAAATTTACTCTTACAAACCTCTTGCTGGACAATAGAGGAAAACCGTGACAAGTCATTTAATGAGCATTAGAAAGTATTAAATTAGTAAAATTAAGAGAAAAAAGAAATACCTTTCAAAAAACAAAAAAAAAAAGAGAAAAAAGAAAAGAGTTTGACCGGTTTGACTAGAAGACCAACCGGGTCACCGAGTTTTGGCGGTTTTTGCCGGTTCTTTCTAGGCCAATTACGAATCCCACATGTGTACCATTGAGCTTTTAGGGTGTGTTTGTTTCAAGTTATAATTGTTGATTTCTGGGAATAAAATGATTGGAATGTATATGCCTATGTTTGTTACAAGTTTACTAAATTTTATTCCCGGGTATAAAATGTTCCTGGGGATAAAAAAAATTTCCCAAGGAAAAGGGTGGGAATAAAGTTCCCATGGAGATGGGAATAAATTCATAAATAGTTTACCTATTATAATCCCTATTTTTATGGTTCCTAGGAATATTATAAAGCTAACCAAACATATTTTTCCTAAATTCCTTGGAATAAAATTCCCATCTTTATACTCCAAGGAATGTTATTTCTAGGAATAAATTTGGTAAACTTGAAACAAACACGCCCTTAGTGTTATATAACACTGGTTAATTAGGGTTTTAAAAAAAATCAAACAAGCTATAAGGAAAAAAACACGTGAGAGAGAATCAGAGAAAATTGAGAAAACGTGCAATTTTTTCACTATAGCAATTTTGTGCAACTTCGCTGTAACATTTTTTTTCACTATTTTGTTACAATTCAAAAAAATCTCAAATCAACCCATTGCTCAAGAGATAACTAAAAGGATATTTGTTATTGGTATTAGCCTATTGATCTCCAAAATAACAACCAACTCCTCAAGATTTGGATAATTTTTTTTTTTTTGAAGAAATTTGGATAAATTATTTGTTATAGTAAAAAATGGCATTTCATTAAAAACTCAACGTTGATCGATTAAATATAACATTGACAACTATTATTTAATTTATTTTTAAAATTAAAATAATATCATAAATAATTAGTGAAAAAAATTATAATTAATTACGCATGTGTGACTCACGAATAAGAGAGATGAAGGGTGTCTGTAAAACCAGCATGTCTATAAATACCCACTTTATTGATTTGTATTTTTTTTTTGGTGGCTGAAATTTGAACACCGAACCTTACATATTTTATGTATTGTCCATATCAACTGAGTTATGCTCACTATGACACTTTATTGATTTATTGATGTCACAATAGATTGTCTAACATTTAAGGTGCGTTTGATTCATTAAAAAATGAATGACATGACATAACAACTTTAGTTTTCAAGTGTTTGATTTGTAAAATTGTTTCAGGTACATGACAAACTTGAGGCAAGAGACAAGACAAAAACTCATATTTTTGTCCTTCACCAAACCACAACACAACTTTTTGTCCCACGTCCTTAAAAAAAAAAACTTTTTGTCCCACGTATAAGTTATCTAAAATACCAAAATAACATTTTTTCCTCCAAAAATCATATAAAACAAAAAATTACTCAATGCCATAAATAATTATCCTCTGCTGTTTTGTACTATTCTATCTCGTAGTGTTCTCTTATTGTTTTGCAAACCAAATGCTAAAAGGGGACGTAGATGATCTAACTATCCATCGAGTAAAAATCACACTCATGTGAATAATACACATGAATTTTGCTCGTTCATTGTATAAATAAAAGGCAACATTTGTGCCAAAATTAGCGTTCGAATTAAATATCAACTCCTGTTATTAGTTAACAATATTGATGAATAAATCAATGAAATCTGAGAGTTAATGAAATCTGCATCTTACTTCCGAAATTATTCTATCATAGTCCATATATATTTGCCAATAATAATTCTATTAATTTTTCTAAAACATATTTCGCCATAATTTATTCAATTAATCTATTTAATGCACCTTTGAAAAACGTGATTGGACAAAATTACAGGCCTTTCCACAACGCTTATGCTGAATTGTTATTAACAAAGTAACAGAGAGGGTGAATTTAGTTTTACAACAGTTACAAAAAAGTTATAAAAGCAAAGGAATGCTTATATTTTTCTGAAACTTGTTTCTAAGACAATAATTTCAAATGAGAAAACCAATGTCTTCTTCATCCATTGATCATACCTTATTGTTACTTCTCCTTTGCTTTCTGCTCCAAAAACCCACCCAAGCAAGCAAAAAAGTAAGTTTCATAATATATTTTGTTAAGTTTATAACATTAAAAATTGTTTTTTCTTTAGTGTTATTATTTTTTTTTCTTAACATAAAATTTATTTATGTTGTTTTCTTTTCTTAGTCCTACATTGTGTACTTAGGACCACAATCTTATGGGACAGGTCTTACAGCTCTTGATATTGAATCTGTGACAAACTCTCATTATAATTTGCTTGGATCATACGTTGGAAGGTAAAAAAATTAACCGATTTCCATGAAATTCTTTGGTAGTAAAATCAATATGAATTAATTTTAGGATTATTTTTTCTTAAACAGCACTGACAAGGCCAAAGAAGCAATCTTTTATTCTTATAGTAAATATTTTAATGGATTCGCCGCAGTGCTTGATGAAGATGAAGCTGCAATGGTTGCAAGTACGTATTTTAATAGATTTGCATATGATTTATATATATGGACATTTTAACATATAGTTTCCTTAAAAAAATAATATAGTTATTTTAATTAACCATTTGTATTATTGGTGTAGAGCATCCAAATGTGGCATCAATTTTCTTAAACAAACCACGAAAACTTCACACAACTCACTCATGGGATTTCCTCGGATTAGAAAGAAACGGTGTTATTCCAAAGGGTTCATTGTGGAGCAAATCCAAAGGAGAAGATATCATTATTGGGAATTTAGACACTGGTAATTAATTTTGAATTTATTTATTCTTTCATTTGAATGCAATGTGCCTTATGAGACATGATTTGAACCATTTGATAGATGTTTTTTTTGACAAATTAAAACCATTTGATAGATGTTATTATTGTTATACACGTTTCAATTATTTAATACATGTTTTCACCCACCACTTCATGATGTATAATGGGTAAAAAGCTTAATTCCTTTTGTAAAAGAAGGGTTAAATTACAATTGTATAAGTTTTTTTTTTTTTTTTTTTTTATTTTTTATTTTTTTTTATAAGGAGAATTACAATTGTATAAGTTAGCATCCATTTACCAATTTTTAAAGATATGTAGCTAAAATTATTCATAGATATATCTGGAACCAACAAAAAATGTATGCAATTGGATTAGAGATTAGAAATGAATTAAAATATAAAATAATAAGATTATACTGTATATAATATATAGCACTTTTAATCATTAAAAAAAAAAATTATAGCACTTTTAAATTGATTAAAAGTTGAATAAATTTTTTGTCAAAAAAATTATCAATTACTTTCAACTACAAATTACTGTTTTGAGCTTTTCTCCCAAAATTATTTGGGTGTTTGTGTGACTACTCTCATGACTTGTAGAGATCTAGAGTATCACATTTTACACAGTAAATAAAACCCATCAAGAAAATGGAAAGATTCTTTAATTCAAATAAATTTATTGGAATTGATATTTTTCCGTTCTTACAAAAAAAAAACATTATTCCTGCAACTAATTTTTTGGTACTAATAATAGAAAAGTTAATTATAATTAATTGATAGAGCAAATTGCAAATAAGTCCGAGAATGTCCAGCTATCTACATTAATGCTTTAATTTTCCTTTTTATTCTTTTTTTGTTACAAATATTTTATTTTATTTTGTTTTCTATATTTTTTTGCTTGCATGAGAAACAAATTTGTTTTCTATTATTGAGTAGCCTAAAAAATTTTCTCCCATCGAAATGCTAGTTTTTGTTTACTGCATGATGCTATATATGTGGTTTTGTGAAGCTAAATGTGAATGATAGTTGCTCAAATGGTACTATTGAAGGGTGACAGGATTAGTAGGTTCTCTTTTAGTGATGGTCATGGAGATCCTACTATGGTCTTCTTGTGCTTTTGCTAGCAAACTCTACAAGCCCTTAGGCTTGTTTTTTTTCTTCCATTTCTTTAATATGTAACTACCAAAAAAAAAAACTCTAATGGAATATTGTATGACTTATGATAGGTGTTTGGCCTGAATCAAAGAGCTTTAGCGATGAAGGAGTGGGTCCAGTTCCAACCAGATGGCGTGGAATTTGCGATGTTGACATAGATAATACTGATAAATTTAAATGCAACAGGTTAATCTTGTTATATACTCGTATTTATCTAATGAGCATCTTTTTGTTAAAAGTACATATATAGTTTACACATAATACCTAATTTTTCACTCTAACTCCATTTTTATATTATTTGTTCATGATATATAGGAAGCTAATTGGAGCAAGATATTTTTACAAAGGCTATTTGGCAGATGCTGGTAAATCCACAAATGTAACATTCCATAGTGCACGCGACTTTGATGGTCATGGTTCACATACTTTATCAACCGCGGGAGGAAATTTTGTTGCAAATGCAAGTGTATTTGGCAATGGCCTAGGAACAGCAAGTGGTGGATCACCTAACGCACGAGTTGCGGCCTATAAGGTATGTTGGCCACCGCTTGCTGTGGGCGGTGGATGCTATGAAGCAGACATTTTGGCTGGTTTCGAAGCTGCCATACTTGACGGTGTTGATGTGATTTCGGCGTCTGTGGGTGGTGATCCCGTAGAATTTTATGAAAGCAGTATTGCTATAGGGTCTTTCCATGCAGTTGCTAATGGCATTGTTGTAGTTAGTTCTGCTGGAAATACAGGACCTAAACCCAAAACTGCATCCAACTTGGAACCGTGGTCGATCACAGTTGCTGCAAGTACAACGGATAGAGAATTCACTAGTTATGTTACTCTTGGTAACAAGAAAATACTCAAGGTATATTATTAAGAAAACTTTCTTTACTAGATAATGATTTAAATATGTTTTTGGTCACAAGGAATATATAAAATTTTGAAGTCCTTGCGAGATTATATTATTGTCTGTTTTTGGTCATTGTTATTCATTTGTCTTAATTTTTTTTGTTTGTCCCCGCGAGCTTAAACCATACATCAAATCAAATATCATTACATCATTCTCATTCTTTTAATTGATAGGGAGCTAGCCTTTCAGAGTCCCACTTGCCACCTCATAAGTTCTACCCATTAATAAGTGCAGTTGATGCCAAAGCTGATCGTGCATCTTCAGATGATGCGTAAGAATACTTACTTACTTTTCTACTAAGTTGTTTGAGTTTTAAGTTTTGTTAATTGTATATTAATTATCTCTTAATTGCAATCTATTCCACTGTTGTAGCCTTCTTTGCAAGAAAGGAACTCTGGATTCAAAAAAGGCTAAAGGAAAAATAGTTGTTTGTCTTCGAGGCGACAATGATAGAACTGACAAGGGTGTGCAAGCTGCTAGGGCAGGTGCTGTTGGAATGATTTTGGCTAATAACATTGAATCAGGGAATGATGTTCTTTCTGATCCTCATGTGCTTCCTGCTTCACACCTTGGCTATGATGATGGAAGCTACATTTTTAGTTACCTCAACAACACCAAGTAATTTTTTATTTTTTATTTTTTTATTAATATGCTTCTTCATAGTTCATATATACAGAATAAAATTTGGATAAGATTCCTACAGAACAATTTATTTTATATGTTATACATATATGATGCAGGTCTCCTAAGGCTTCAATTTCTAAAGTGGAAACAAAATTAGGGCAAAGTCCATCTCCAATTATGGCTTCATTTTCATCAAGAGGACCTAATATCATTGACCCATCAATCCTCAAGGTTTATTATTTCTTTGAATTAGTTTATCAAAGATATCTAAATGACTTCGTAGTGATTGTGTCAAGTAATTTTGGTTTTATGTTTCAGCCCGACATCACAGGACCGGGAGTCGACATAGTCGCTGCTTATAGTGAAGCTGCTTCTCCCTCTCAACAAAAATCTGATAAACGCAGATCTCCTTTCATTACTTTGTCGGGAACTTCAATGTCAACCCCTCATGTTTCTGGCATTGTTGGTATAATCAAATCTCTTCATCCTGATTGGAGTCCAGCTGCTATTAAGTCCGCGATCATGACCACAGGTAAAGCATAACTTTATACAATCTTAATTTTAATTTTAATCTTTATAATACTAAAACAAATTCAAATATTTTGCAGCGAGAATAAAAGATAATACAGGAAAGCCTATATTGGATTCAACACGCATAAACGCAAATCCATTTGCATATGGTGCGGGGCAAGTCCAACCTAATCATGCCGTGGACCCTGGACTTGTTTATGACCTAAATATCACCGACTATACGAACTATTTGTGCAACCGTGGCTACAAAGGTTCTCGCCTTACTATATTCTACGGCAAGCGATATATTTGTCCAAAATCTTTCAATTTATTAGATTTCAATTATCCTTCAATCTCAATTCCCAACTTGAAGATTAGAGATTTTCTAAATGTTACTCGTACTCTCACCAACGTTGGGTCTCCAAGCACATATAAAGTTCACATTCAAGCACCTCATGAAGTTTTAGTCTCCGTAGAGCCTAAGGTACTAAACTTCAAGGAAAAGGGTGAAAAGAAAGAGTTTAGAGTGACTTTCAGTTTGAAGACTCTAACTAATAATAGTACTGATTATTTATTTGGGAGTTTGGATTGGTCCGATTGCAAGCATCATGTCAGGAGTTCTATTGTAATTAAGCTACAAAACTGAGGTTTCCTTCTTATTTTCCTGGCAGTTTTGAGATGTGCAAGCTCTTTGAAACTTGATAAATTGATGATTAAATCAATATCAATATAAATGTTCGTTCGGCTTACATGTTTGTGGTTGAAATACTCTTGTAAATGCATCATACTGCCTATTCAAATGGGAAAAAGAAAAATGAAATTTTAGATTATATTTGGGTTGATTATTCACGTTTGAGATTAGATTATGGTGTGTCACTGTGCTCTGCTCGATTTCTTCTTAAACACATGGAAGAGTATTTTTTGTTACTATCAAAGTGGCGTAAACAATGAAGTAAAATAGTAAATGAATAAACCAAAAAATGAGAGTATTTTTTACTTTCTTCGTGACAAACGACTAACTAGTCTGTTTGATATGGACCATTTATGCATTTGAGTATTATAGTCAAGAGACCATTTGACAATTCTACTTACACATTATCAGCTTGTATTTTTTAATCTAAGAATTGAGAAAATGATTCATACCGGTAAATTTTAAAAGTGGAAGATTAATTTCACGATTAAATAAAACTTAAGAGATCAAAATTACAATTAATTAAATCTACATTCGTAAGTATTAACGGTTAGCCACAAGGATAAGACGGTGGCGGAAATATTTTCCTTAGGTTGGAGGGATGGAGGTGAAGCTTGGGGTGGCGGCGTCGGTTGTTAGTTTGGGAGGAGGATCTAGTGGGGGATTGTATGTCTTTACTTTCTAATGTTGCTTCTATCACAGATGTTTGGCAGTGGCGCCCAAATGTGGCTGATGGTTATGGTCTGCGATGTGTATCAAATGCAGGAGATGCATAGTCGCGATGAAGTTGTTGATGCAGTTTGACATAAATATGTTCATCTGAAGGTTTCAATTTGTGTGTGGTGTCTCCTCCACAACAGGTGGCCTATATAGGATAATTTGGTGCGTCATGACATCCTGATTCTCAATTGTGCGTGTCCAGATGTGGTAACAATGAAACAACACATCACATTTTAATTCATTGTCGTGTTTTCAGTGTGTTGTGGCAACATGTCAACACTTGGATTTGTTTGAATCAGTGGATCCCCAACATATGTTGGATAATTTTCTTCAGTTTGCTTACTCTTCGGGAGGTTTCAAACCGCGTCGGTCGTTTTTGCAACTTATTTGGCTCTGCGGTGTTTATGTGCTTTGGAATGAAATGAATCGCATATTGTTTTCTAATAAAGTTAAATCTATTATGCAGCTTCTGGAAAATGTCAAAGTTACTTCTTTGAATTGGCTGAAAGCTAAAAATATTTGTTTTACTTTTGGTTACCATTTGTGGTGGCAGCAACTTCTTGTCAGTTTGGGCATTGGTTGATGGTCTTTTTTGTAATTATTGAGAATACTTGGTTGTTACTTGTTATGATCTTCTTTGCACATCTTCTGTCAGAGAGTAGAATTTTTCCCTTATGTAATATATCTCATTTTTGTTTGTTATAAAAAAAATGGTTAGCCAGAAATGATTTATATATGGTTTTTTCTAGATTACCTTTGAAGAATGGTGGATAATTTACCCACCAACCAATGAAAATGAGCAATTTGTTGGTGGGGTCAAGATAGTTCATGATACCACTTAAAAATGTGCTAATGTGGCTAATGTGTATTGGTTGGGGTAAATTACCCACCATTCTTCCATGGGTACCTTAGTTGTCACCTTTATATATACTTTGGTCAAGATCAAACGTTTAATATCAAAATTTCTTTACTACGACTTTTTATCTAAAGAATCAAATAAATTTTTTTGAAAGATAAAGAATCAAATAATTAAAATCCGATAATACACGTACATGGTATCCAATAAATAACACGATTTGATTTTATTTTTGAGAATACAAATAAAATAAAAATGAGATTATTTACCTAAAAAATAAAATCTCATGTTTTATT
Source organism: Medicago truncatula (assembly GCF_003473485.1). Taxonomy (NCBI): domain Eukaryota; kingdom Viridiplantae; phylum Streptophyta; class Magnoliopsida; order Fabales; family Fabaceae; genus Medicago; species Medicago truncatula. The sequence continues at coordinate 50,716,539 of NC_053045.1, read as the reverse complement.
GTCTTGTTGTTTCGTTGTTTACCTTAAAAATAATAACACGGTTGCCTTGTTTCGTTGTTTGAAAATAATTGTACCTCTTGACCAAAAATAAGTGTACCCGATTGTTTACCTTAAAAACAAAAAATCAATTTCTGATATTAAGTAGATTAAATTTATTTATTTAACATAAATGCCTAAAAAATGAAGAATGAACTTAATCACAATAGTTGACTCCATTACAAACATCATTCATGAGAGAAGCAATGTCTTCATCCATTTGTCATGTGTTAATATCACTTCTTCTACTACATTTTATCTAAAGAATCAAAGAATTAAAATCTGATAAGACACATACATGTTGCAATAAATAACACGATTTGATTTTATTTTAAGAATATAATTAACATATTATCAATGTTGCCTTGTCGTCGTTGTTTGAAAATAATTGTACCCGATTTTTTACCTTAAAAACAAAAAAGCAATTTCTGATATTAATTTAATTAAATTGATTTATTTACCTTGAACAAAAAAATATTTATTTAACATAAATGTTGAAGGAAATGAAGAATGAACTTAACCACAATAGTTGACTCCATAACAAACTCATAATGGCTGCTCACAAAAGGAATTTGAATAAAAAAACAATCACATAACTTAGTTATATAAGTGAGGGAAAACACATACCCTTTGTATATCCTTGAGATTTTATTTTGCATAACAAACATCATTCATGAGAGAAGCAATGTCTTCATCCATTTCTCATGTGTTAATATCACTTCTTCTTTTTGTTTTGCTGCATGAACCTACCCTTGCAATTAAACAGGCAAAGCTTATTGTCTCTTGTTTTCATTATTCGTTGCTCATTCTCATTGTAGACAACTTATGATATTATTAAATTTCATGCTCATCATAATCTAATTTTCATATTTTAATGTTTAAATATTTGGTTTACTAATCAATCATGTGTTTTTTTTTTCGTTAGTCCTATATTGTATACTTAGGATCACATTCTTTCGGTCCAAATCCTTCATCATTTGATTTTGAACTTGCAACGAACTCCCACTATGATATTCTTGCATCTTACGTTGGAAGGTATAAAATTCAATCTCCAAAATCCATAAAATTATGCGGTTAATTGAATCATGAAATGATGATATTTAATATTTTTTTTTTTAATTTTACTACACAGCACCGAGAAGGCCAAAGAAGCAATATTTTACTCTTATAATAGATATATTAATGGATTTGCTGCAATACTTGATGAAGAAGAAGCAGCTCAGCTTTCAAGTATGTAGTTTTGATTTAATTCTTATATATATATATATATGTGTGTGTGTGTGTGTGTGTGAATATTTGTATACACTGTTATTTAATTTTTCTAATTGGTGCTATATTTTTGGTAAATGCAGAGCATCCAAATGTAGTATCAGTTTTCTTAAACAAAAAATATGAACTACACACAACTCGGTCATGGGGTTTCCTTGGTTTAGAGAGAGGTGGTGAATTTTCAAAGGATTCATTGTGGAAGAAATCACTTGGCAAAGACATTATTATCGGAAATTTAGACACCGGTAATAATAGATGAATGAAGTTAATTTGTTTGTCTAGTATATCAAACCCTATCAATTATCAATTGCACTTAATGCATTAGACGATCATGATTTTGATTTCATGACCAAATTAAACAACATGAATCAACACATAAATTATGAATTTTAGGCAGCCAACTTTAACTTGATTTTTTTGGTCTATAATTATAGTTATTTTAATATTTTTCATATACTTTAATTTAAAAGATTAGTTTTTATACACAAATGCTGTAAAAAAAAATTGCATATGCAACCATTCAAATTATTCTAAAAGAATATGTGTAGAGATATTCTAGGAACTAATATATAAACGTGAAATCCTCTAAAAAAAATATAAACATGACATCATAGAGTTATTTGACTTGAGATATGCGTAAAAAAAAACTTTACATTGATGTATACAAATTAAACTATACCGTTTTGGTTAATTATTTAAAAAAAATATATTTCATAATTAACCTCTACAAATATCTTCAGTTTTTTTTTTTTAAATTTACAAATATGATTGAATGCTTAATATCTTTGTTTTTTTTTTTCATTATTAACCTCTAAAAATATCTTGAGTTGAAATCTAAAATTATCTTCGGTTGAAATATGATTGATTGCTTAATTATATAGTATATTTGTTTTCTTAATTTTTAAAACCAATGTTTAGTAACCCTCTTTTTATTGATGTTTTGACTTTTAACAGGTGTTTGGCCAGAATCCAAGAGTTTTAGTGACGAAGGATTTGGACTGATCCCAAAAAAGTGGCGTGGAATCTGTCAAGTTACTAAAGGAAATCCAGATAACTTTCACTGCAACAGGTCTTTCCTTGTAACGACATTAAATCATTTAGAATTTGCTATGGTTTTTTAAAAACTAATCTTTACAAATTATGATGGTAAACGTTTAAGCTTCAGAAGATATACAAGTTTAAATTGAGCTTAGTATATAACCATGATTTGGATTATAATACATAATAAAACCAATTTAATTGTCTTTGATATATTTCTATATGCTCCTATTTTGAATTTTATTACAATTTTGTAGAAAGCTTATTGGAGCAAGATATTTTTTTAAAGGCTTTCTGGCAAATCCTTATAGAGCCAAAAATGTATCGCTTCATAGTGCACGGGATAGTGAAGGTCATGGTTCACACACTTTATCAACTGCTGGAGGAAATTTCGTTGCTAATGCAAGTGTATTTGGCAATGGAAATGGAACAGCAAGTGGTGGATCACCAAAAGCACGAGTTGCAGCCTATAAGGTTTGTTGGGATGGATGTTATGATGCAGACATTTTGGCTGGTTTTGAAGCTGCCATAAGTGATGGTGTTGATGTGCTTTCGGTGTCTTTGGGTAGTGGTGGTTTAGCCCAAGAATATTCCCAAAACAGTATTTCCATAGGATCTTTTCATGCAGTTGCCAACAACATCATTGTTGTGGCTTCTGGAGGTAATTCAGGACCTGTTCCTAGTACTGTATCCAACTTGGAACCTTGGACGCTCACAGTTGCTGCAAGCACAATTGATAGAGATTTCACAAGTTATGTTATTCTTGGTAACAAAAAAATACTCAAGGTATATTGTTTATTACTTACACCTTATATTTTATTTGAAAACGATCATCATATATATGATAGAAAAAGTTAAAATAAGTAAGGAAATTCAGATATGGAAAAGACAAAATTTGTATTTTTGATTATATCGCTAAGCATTAGAAATGTAAAATTTGGGGAACAATTTTTTTATATCTCTAACTTCCTTTGTTATTTTAATATTTTTAGTAAGGTTAATTACTTGTTTGAAATTTTTATTGTTAGGGAGCTAGCCTTTCAGAGCTTGAATTACCACCTCATAAGTTGTACCCATTGATAAGTGCTGCTGATGTCAAATTTGATCATGTGTCTGCAGAGGATGCGTAAGAATGCTTTTGCTTTATGTTGACCTTCTCAAATATCTTTTTTTTATAGTAATCTATAAGTTTGATCTTGTAACTTAAGTAATAAATTTTCAATCTCCTCAGAGACTGTTTTAAAATGACTATTTCATTTTTTTAGTCTTTTTTGCAATCATGGAGCTCTTGATCCACATAAGGCAAAGGGAAAAATATTGGTATGTCTTCGAGGTGACAGTAATAGAGTTGACAAGGGTGTGGAAGCTTCTCGTGTAGGTGCTATTGGAATGATTTTGGCTAATGATAAGGGTTCAGGCGGTGAGATTATAGATGACGCTCATGTGCTTCCCGCTTCACATGTTAGCTTTAAAGATGGAGATTTAATTTTTAAATACGTCAATAACACAAAGTAATTTTTCTCCTATGATACGGGGTTCATAACTTTTTCCATATTTTGATTTTATAGTTTTTATTATTCGTATACATAGAATTTTAATTTCATACATACATTATGTAGGTCTCCTGTAGCTTACATTACTAGAGTTAAAACACAATTGGGTGTAAAGGCATCTCCATCTATAGCTGCATTTTCATCAAGAGGACCAAATAGACTCGACCCTTCAATCCTTAAGGTTGCGATAATTATTAATCAATCTTTAAACAATATGATAAAAAATTTGTAGGTGACATGTAACTGTATAATTTATTTTCTATTTCAGCCTGACATCACTGCACCAGGAGTCAACATAATTGCAGCTTATAGTGAAGCTATATCTCCTACAGAAAATTCATATGATAAGCGAAGAACTCCTTTTATTACTATGTCAGGCACTTCGATGTCATGTCCTCATGTTGCCGGACTTGTTGGGCTGCTTAAATCTATCCATCCTGATTGGAGTCCAGCTGCTATCAAGTCAGCAATCATGACTACAGGTAAAGTATATTACTTATACACATATAAGATTGTGTAACTCAATTTTCTGTGTTTGTTAATCATAAAATTTCAAACCTTTTGCAGCAACGACAAAAAACAACATCGGAGGTCATGTGTTGGATTCATCACAAGAAGAAGCAACTCCTAATGCATATGGTGCAGGGCACGTTCGACCTAATCTTGCAGCAGATCCTGGACTTGTGTATGACCTAAATATAACTGATTATTTGAACTTTTTATGTGGTCGTGGATACAACAGCTCCCAACTTAAATTGTTCTATGGAAGATCTTACACTTGTCCCAAATCCTTCAATTTAATTGATTTCAATTATCCAGCCATCACAGTTCCTGACATTAAAATTGGACAGCCTTTGAACGTTACTCGCACTGTAACCAATGTCGGGTCTCCAAGCAAGTATAGAGTGCTTATCCAAGCACCCGCAGAACTTCTAGTTTCAGTGAACCCTAGGAGACTAAACTTCAAGAAAAAGGGTGAAAAAAGAGAGTTCAAGGTTACATTAACCTTGAAGAAAGGAACTACGTATAAGACTGATTACGTCTTTGGAAAATTGGTTTGGAACGATGGAAAACATCAAGTTGGGACTCCTATTGCAATAAAGTATCCACATTAGTGGTATTTATTTAGGTTACTGCTGCATTTTCTACAAATTGTTTAAGACAGTGTCAATATTTTTCTCCCGTTTTCAATAAAGGGACATGTTGTGTTGTGTACAAGTTCTTCAAAGTTTGTGAAGTGAATATTTCAATGTTGTTTGAATGGTAATTTATGATGAATGGAATCAAATGAATAAGATAAAACAACATGAAATAAGATAATGTTTAACCACTCTGTCAACAATTTATTCCTATAACGTATTAACATTAGAAAAATTTGTGATTTATAAAAGAAAAAAAAAAACGCATTAGAAAAATACTGCTAGATTATATGGGAAAGAGATTAAATAATATGTTTTAATAACATTGAATTTTTTTGTATAAAGACTATGTTGCTGTTAGTATTTAGCAACATGTTAATAGAAACAGTATCAAATAATTAGAGACACGTAAGGAATTGAAGAAAAAAACTTTCCAACCATGATTCTGACAGTTATTACCGTTAGAGCATAAACAAATTGAATACAAGCATATGTCTATCGATATGGTGTTTGCCTCATCTAGTACCAGTAAATAAAGTTCCATACAATTTGAAGTTTGGTTGGTAGTTAATATCTGGTCAATAACCGTTTAACTGATCAAACTCGAATGCTCTCAATTGGATAGAATTTATCTTTTAAAAATTTGGCCAGAAGGGAATCAACATACACCATGAGCTGCCATCCTTGTTTTGTAAAGAGGACTTCATTAAAGCATCTAAGGCTTTGTTTGCACGTTTGGAGGGGAAGGGAGGGGAGGAGTTTGTAAAAAAAGGAAGGAGTAAGTGGAAATTGAGAGGGGAAGGCTTTGGGGTTTCATTTATCTTCATAATTCTATACCCTCCTCATTTGGGGGAACTCAAAAATTGTACTAGAGGAGGGTTTTGAGGGATCTTGGAGGGTTTACATGAATTTTTCAAATTTAATCTAAGTAGTTATAATATTCTTAAAATTAAAAATATATTAATCATAAACGTTAATTATCATTCTCTAAAAATTTACTCTTTCAAAAAATGTGAAAGATTTTACAATTTTCCCATATATTTCCAACCCTCGAGAGTCTTCATTTCTCGCCTCCAAACTCCCAAACAAAACCTAAGTTTCATAAACCCTATTTCCCCATCATATTTGGGCTTGCATAAATGATTCCACATAATCCAATAAACTTTAGTCTCAAAGTCTTTACTCTCCCACCAAAATTTCATACTATATCCACCATTTTATGGCAAAACCCTTCGGGTAGGGATAGCTTGGATCACTGTTTTTATAAAAAATGCAAGAGGAAAGAGGTTCTCAATGTCTAAGACCGCTTTGAGGGGCAAAACTTTGAAATGATATCTCGTTGATGAAAAGAATGGAGAAGGAACTAGAACAAACACACTTTATGATAGTTTTTGTCAATTTTATTGGAAAACCGATCACTAGAAAAGTTTAATGAATGAAAAAACTCCCATTTCACCTTATCATACGCCTTGGCCATATCAAATTTTAATACCGCAAAATTTGTCTTCTTGTTACAATTCTTCACACAACGAAAAATGTAAAAAGTGCTGAGGGTAGTTTTAGATATTAATCTTCTTGGCACAAACACACTATAATTGTAACCAATTATATCAGGTAAAATGATTTATATCCTATTGTTTTTGGATTTCCAAACGGTTGTATTTTGGATTTCTAAATCTATTTTGAAATTTTTTTCATCGAAGTTGTTACTAGGTTGAGTCACGACCAGGTCGCTCTCTTTAAGATGTTTCGTGGCACTGCCCAAAATTGTGCAAGACAGACTATCAACCACGTCGCCTCCAGAATAAAACTAGTCCAAAAACAACTGTGCGATTAACTACTGCACTGTAGAAAACCGTTCGAGAATTACACCCTCAAATATGGCTATTAAAGCCACTTTAATTTGATACTGACCCCACTATTATATCGTACTGTGACCATTCTATTATGGTACTGAGACCATTTAAATATGGTGTTACCACCATTCTAACTTTTAACATCTCCAAATGTCAATATGGTATTTCAATCACTCAAATATGGCGCTACCACCATTCTAACATCTAACTTCTTGAAGAATCGAAGAAGAATTTATTTTTAAGATCGTTCTTAATTTTCGAAGGGACATTATACCGAAAAATGGACTATGGTCTTAAGAACACTCTTAATTCCGAAGGGACAGAAAAAAGGAGATGAAGAGAAGAAAAACTCGTCAACACAAGTCAAGAAAGGGAGCAGAGAGAAAGAGTTCTCGACAACTCAATAAAACTCTTCGATGTTTTTAACTAATTTGGAGAAAAAAACTGTCAATGTGAGCATAGCTCAGTTTGTAGGGACATGCATTATTATATGCAGGGGCCGGGTTCGAACCCTGGACACCCCACTTATTCACCTTCAAAAAGATGAATTATAGCCACTAGACCACTTGAAAAAAGAAAAAAAAACTAAAACGGTTTGTGTTGAGTTTTTTTCCTTTATTTTCGACGTTTAGGGAAAATAAGCATAAATTTCAAATTGTTGTTAATTAATTCATCCACGGAAGAAACTCTTCTTTTGTAACAACTAGTATGGACACCCGTGCCAAGCACGGGCTAGAATTTCGATATATTCGAGGAAGAAAATGTTCTGATGATGTATGAATTGTCGGTTAAAGTTGAATATTAAATAAAAAAGTGGAGGTTGAACAACAAATAAATTAATAAAACTCATATTTAAGTCTTCAATTTTTCAATGAAGATGTGGTATCATTCTCACTTGTGTGGTTTCACTTTATGCAATGTGTCAAATCATAGCAATGTTCACTCCTCTATAAGGCCCAACGGTGGTATTATATCTCGGTTCAACGTTATGAGGAGGGAGGGGGTGCTTCTTGGTGGTGGATCACAGACACGGAGAGTCTCTTAATAGAGAGATGTTAATGTGTCAATTGTGAGTAAAAGTTTAACATTGGATATGCAAGAGTAGATGTTGAAAAACATATGAGGGAGATTATCATATACCTAATGTCTTAGGACTTTGGGTGAAAAGGTGATGTCGATCTCACTTGTGTTGTTGCTATTTGACTAATATGATGATACAAATCAATGTAGGCTTCCATATAAGTCACAACATTATAATGATTTGTTTTGTTAGTTTTTTAGTGTCATTTGTTTAATTCTTTTATCTTAAATTTTAGCTTTAGGATGTCATTCGCTTTAATGCATATTTGTTATTTCAAATTTCTTCACTTTTAGTCTTTCGTATGACATGACAGTAGAAAAATGTAGACTTGTTTGTGTTGAGTTGACAACATACATGTGTATTAGACATTTTAATTTGATGCGACATTTTTTTGGTTGAGTCTATTATTTTGGTAGCATGATTTTCCAGTAATTTCCATCTCCTTCACAAAATCATAAATTATCAGCAACTCATTCTATTAATTATATTGTCAATGATAAAACACACTCTTCTTAGTTTTTCTTCTTATCATTCATCTCTTATTCAAATTCATTTTTCATCTTCTTTCTTTTTCTAATTTACTTTCTATCTTCTCACTAAAGAAAGAAACAAAGACACCCACCTCTCTATGAAATAGCCACCAACTCACATTTTTTACCATGTTGTTCCTCTTATCTTATTTTTCTATCTCACCATATCATAGACACGGAGAATCTCACACTTAAGGGAGAGATGTTAATGTGTCATTTGTGAGTAAAACTTCTACATTGGATGCAAGACTATATATTGAGCAACATATAAGTTAAATGACAAATATACCTAAAGTCTTAAGGTTTTGGATGAAGATGTGGTGTCAATCTCACTTATGGGGTTTCTCTAAGCCAAATGTGATGATTCAAGTCATTACAGGCTCCCTCGGAGCTCCAATCATTATGATAAATTGTTGTCTTAGTTTTTGGTTGTCCTTTGCTTAATTTTTTATATTAAATATAAGTTTTTGGGTGTAGTTCACTTTCATGCGGTTGCTTTTATTCAACCTTTTTTCTTTCAAATACCTCAACTTTTGAACTTTAATCTTGTTTACGGTATTCTTATGGCCCCAATCCCAGATAAAAGAAAAGGGTTGCATTACCATCTACAAGAAAATGATGTGGTTGACAAAGTGACGTTTTAAAATGATGTGGCACTTTATTTCTTGTGTCTATTTTTTTGGTAAAACACTACTCATAAATCTCCAAGTGCTTCAACTAACCCGTAAAATTACCAATAAGTCACTCTATTCCGGAAAACACTTGAGTGACATTGTGGTTGGTGACTTTGATCAACCACAATGCCACAAGTGTATAAAAAAACAAAAAAAAACCTTGTGAAATAGAAGAAAAAAAAAAAGCTACTTATGACATTGTGTTCCACGGACAAAATACAAACTACTTTTTTTCCTTATAACACACATTATTCCCTGTGAACTTAGCTCAGTTGATAAGGACAATGCATAATATATGCAAGGTTCGGGATTCGAATCTAAGACACTAAAAAAAAAAATTCTACTTATTACCTTCCTATTCAAATAAATAAAAATCTATTTATTACCTTCCTTATTCGAAAATAATAGTACCGGTTTCCTACCATGAAAATTCCTTGTTTGGAAATAATAGTACCTGTTTCTTACCATGAAAACAAAAATGCAATTTTCGATATTAATTAAATTAAATTTATTTTGTTAACATAAATGCCTAAAAGATGAAGAATGAACTTAACCACAATTAGGGATGGCAATTAGACCCAGATCCAATGGATACCCGCAAAAAATACCCACAATGGGTAGGGTAAAACCCCGCTTTTATGGATCTGGGCACGGGTACGGGTAATACCCACAAAATTAAATGGGTATGGGCACGGGTAAGGGTATTATACTGCCCAGACCCGCAACCCCGCATATACATATTTATATAGTATCATAAATTATTTATTTATTTTTTATGTATAATTAATTAATTAATTTAGCTATTTAAGCCTAAATCTAAATTTAAACCAAACAACTGCTTAATACAATAACAACTCCATCATGCCGGTGTATAATTTTTTAGGGATATTTTGGATGTTTTTTATTTGACTAAATACCACGATTCATATTATTTTATGAGTTAATTTTAAAAACTTGGGATCGTAGTTTTATTTGATTTGTGATGTTTTTTTTGTTTTTTCATAGTTAAAGTGCGGGTAATGGGTGCGGGTATGTGCACTTAGGTATCCATAGGGTATGGGGAAGGGGACTAAAGTTGTTACCCACGAGGGTACGGGCACGGGTACGGGTATTTTTTATAAATGAGGGTATGGGGACGGGCAGTGTAGTACCCTACCCATTGGGTACCCATTGCCATCCCTAACCACAATAGTTGACTTCATTACAAATAATGGTTGTTCACATTGGGAATTTGGTAAAAATTAATCACAGAAAATAGTATATAAGCGAAGGAGAGCACATACACTTTGTATATCCCTAAAATTTATTTTGAAAAACAAACATCATTCATGAGAGAAACAATGTCTTCATCCATTTCTCATGTGTTAATGTCACTTCTTCTTTTTGTTTTACTGCAGGAACCTACCCTTGCAATTAAACAGGCAAGCTTATTTTCTCAAATTTTCATTATTCATTGCTCACTAAAGTTTTGTTTTTTAAATTAAAAATGGTCACAAAATTTCTGTCACTGTAGACAACTTATGGTGCTCATCATAATCTAATTTTTATATTTTAATGTTTAACTATTTGGTCTAATAATCAATCATGTTTTTTTTTTTTTTTTTTTTTGTTAGTCCTATATTGTATACTTAGGATCACATTCTCATGGTCCAAATCCTTCATCATTTGATATTGAATCTGCCACAAACTCTCACTATGATTTACTTGGATCTTACCTTGGAAGGTATAAAATTCAATCTCCAAAATGCATAAAATTATGTGGTCAATTAAATTATGAAATGATGATATATTTTTTTTGTTACACAGCACCGAAAAGGCGAAAGAAGCAATATTTTACTCTTATAATAGATACATTAATGGATTTGCTGCAATACTTGATGAAGATGAAGCAGCTCAGCTTTCAAGTATGTAGTTTTGATTTAATTCTTACATTTATCTTCCATTTTGTATGATATATATGAATATTGTTATACATTGTTATATAATTTTTCTAATTGGTTTTTTTTTTCTTTTTTGTCAACTAATTGGTGTTATTTTATTGGTGAATGCAGAGCATCCGAATGTTGTATCGATTTTCTTAAATGAAAAATATGAACTATACACAACCCGATCGTGGGATTTTCTTGGGTTAGAGCGAGGTGGTGGATTTCCAAAAGATTCATTGTGGAAGAGATCATTGGGTGAAGACGTTATTATTGGAAATTTAGACACCGGTATAGAAATATAAATAAAGTATTAATTTATTTATGTTTGTCCCATGCGATCTAATTCAAAAGACACTTTTTTTTTATTTTTATTTTTTATGATAAGATTCTTGTAAAACTTTAATTGAACTATTTGATTTACGTGAAACTTTATTATCTTAGCTACTTCAATTATTTTCATTTATTTTAATTTTTTTTAAAAAAAATCTATGCACAAATGGTGTAAAACATTTTTACATGTGCAATCAATTAAATTGCTCTAAATGATCATGTGTTTGAAGGGTAATCTAATGGATACATGTGTACTGTGTACAGATATTTTAGAAACAAATATATAAATTTGACATCACATAGTGATTTGATATGTGTATAAAAAAACTTTACACAAATGTACGTAGATTAAGGGCTATGCTATATGTAGCGACAAAAAGTCTCGCGAATATCCCACGAATTATGTTTTATAAGCTTTTGCCGCTTTCCATTTCACAGTTATTACTCTCTACCTTTTTTTTTCCACTCAAAACTTGGCGACCAACTACATATGAAGACACATGAAGGCTGAAGCAAACACTGTATGCTCAGAAAAAGACAATAAGCAAAGGCAACTTTGTCACGTCTCTAAACTTTGGTAATTGAAGAGAACCAATAAAATAATACAATGAAGAGAATCCGGAGATTGAGTGGAACAACAGGAAACAAGGGGAGAGATAAATGGTATCACCAAAAAGAGATAAAACAAGGAAATCACCGCTTTTGAGCTTTTCTCGTGTGATATTCGTGAAATTTTTGTCGCGATGTTAAGCATTTTCCGTAGATTAAATTCTACTGTTTTGGTTAATTATTTAAAAAAAAAAAAAATCATAATTAACCTCGACAAATATCTTTGTTGAAACATGATTGAATATTTCATTATATAATTTTTTTTCAATATTTTTTTTAGATTTTTATAACCATTGTTTATCGGATTCCACTTGTGTACCATTAAGGTACCAATGATATATACCATTGGCCAATTAAAATGTGCCACCTACCGATGTTACTTTATAAATATTTTATTTAATATATTTTTTTAATGAATATGCCACGTGGCACATTCTAATTGGGCAATGGTATATACCATTATAGTACCACAGGTGGAATCCATGTTTATCAACCCACTTTTTTGGGTAGCACTTGGGTGACATAGAGTTGGGTGACATTGGTGACATTGGCCAATCACAATGTCCCAATGCTTGTGAAAGAGAGAGAAACATAAGCATTGTGGCATTGTGATTGGTCAATGTCACCAATGTCACCCAACTCTATGTCACCCAAGTATTTTCCCACTTTTTTATTGATGTTGTGACTTATGATAGGTGTTTGGCCAGAATCTAAGAGTTTTAGCGATGAAGGATATGGTCCAATCCTTAAAAAGTGGCATGGAACTTGTCAAGTTGGTAAAAGAAATCCCGATCACTTTCACTGCAACAGGTCTTTTACTCTCGAAATAATTCCCCATATATTTAATTGTATTTTATCTAGTAGCTTTAAGTCCTTAAAATGGTATTACATCATTCATAATTTTCTATGCTCATACTTTTATATTATTCTATATGCTCATACTTTGAATTTTTATTACATCTTTGTAGGAAGCTTATTGGAGCAAGATATTTTAACAAAGGCTATCTGGCAGTGCCAATTCCTATTAGAAACCCAAATGAAACATTCAATAGTGCACGTGACTTTGAAGGTCATGGTTCACATACTTTATCAACTGCTGGAGGAAATTTCGTTGCCAATGCAAGTGTATTTGGCAATGGAAATGGAACAGCAAGTGGTGGATCACCAAAAGCACGAGTTGCAGCCTATAAGGTTTGTTGGGACGATGGATGTCAAGATGCAGATATTTTGGCTGGTTTTGAAGCTGCAATAAGTGATGGTGTCGACGTGCTTTCAGTGTCTTTGGGTAGAAATATTCCTGTTGAATTTCACAATAGCAGTATTTCCATAGGGTCTTTCCATGCAGTTGCCAACAACATCATTGTTGTGGCTGCTGGAGGAAATTCAGGACCTTCTCCTAACACTGTAGCAAACCTGGAACCTTGGACGCTCACAGTTGCTGCAAGCACAATAGATAGAGATTTCACAAGTTATGTTATTCTTGGTAACAAGAAAATATTCAAGGTATATTGTTTATATCTCTAATTTCCTTTGTTATTTTAATTCTTTAATTTAGTAAGTTTAATTAATTGTTTGAAATTGTCATTGTTAGGGAGAGAGCCTTTCAGAGCATGAATTACCGCCTCATAAGTTGTACCCATTGATTAGTGCTGCTGATGCCAAATTTGATCATGTGTCAGCGGGAGAAGCGTAAGAATACTTTCATTTTAAGTTGACACCTTCTCAAATAAATTTTGTGTAGTTGTCCATCGGCTTGATCTTGTAACCTAAAGTAACAAATTTTCAATCTCTTCAGAGATAGTTTTCAAATGATTATTTTATTTTATGCAGCCTCCTTTGCATTAATGGGTCTCTTGATTCTCATAAAGCAAAGGGAAAAATATTGGTATGTCTTCTAGGTAACAATAGTAGAGTTGACAAGGGTGTGGAAGCTTCTCGTGTAGGTGCTGTTGGAATGATTTTGGCTAATGACGATTTTTCAGGCGGTGAAATTATACCTGACGCTCATGTGCTTCCCGCTTCACATGTTAACTTTAAAGATGGAAACGTCATTTTAAAATATGTCAATTACACCAAGTAATTTTTCTCCCATGATATGGGCTCCATAACTTTTTCCATGATTTGATTTTATAGTTTTCATTACTCATATACTTAATTTCATACATACATTATGTAGGTCTCCTGTAGCTTACATTACTAGAGTTAAAACACAATTGGGTGTAAAGGCATCTCCATCTATAGCTGCATTTTCATCAAGAGGACCAAATATCCTTGCCCCTTCAATCCTTAAGGTTGCGATAATTATTAATCAATCTTTAAGCAATATTATAAAAAAAATTGTAGGTGACCATGTAATTGTAAATTTTATTTTCTATTTCAGCCTGACATCACTGCACCAGGAATCAAAATAATTGCAGCTTATAGCGAAGCTATACCTCCTTCACCAAGTGAATCTGATAAGCGAAGAACTCATTTTAATATTATGTCAGGCACTTCGATGGCATGTCCTCATGTTGCCGGACTTGTTGGGCTGCTTAAATCTATCCATCCTGATTGGAGTCCAGCTGCTATCAAGTCAGCAATCATGACTACAGGTAAAGTATATTACTTATACACATATAAGATTGTGTAACTCAATTTTCTATGCTTATTAATCATAAAATTTCAAACCTTTTGCAGCAACAACAAAAGACAACATCGGAGGCCATGTGTTGGATTCATCACAAGAAGAAGCAACTCCTCATGCATATGGTGCAGGGCACGTTCGACCTAATCTTGCAGCAGATCCTGGACTTGTGTATGACCTAAATATAACTGATTATTTGAACTTTTTATGTGGTCGTGGATACAACAGCTCGCAACTTAAATTGTTCTATGGAAGACCTTACACTTGTCCCAAATCCTTCAATTTAATTGATTTCAATTATCCAGCCATCACAATTCCTGACTTTAAAATTGGACAGCCTTTGAACGTTACTCGTACTGTAACCAATGTCGGGTCTCCAAGCAAGTATAGAGTGCATATCCAAGCACCCGCAGAATTTCTAGTTTCAGTGGAGCCTAGGAGACTAAATTTTAAGAAAAAGGGTGAAAAAAGAGAGTTCAAGGTTACATTAACCTTGAAGAAAGGAACTACGTATAAGACTGATTACGTCTTTGGAAAATTGGTTTGGACCGATGGAAAACATCAAGTTGGGACTCCTATTGCAATAAAGTATCCACATTAGTGGTATTTATTTAGGTTACTGCTGCATTTTCTACAAATTGTTTAAGACAGTGTCAATATTTTTCTCCCGTTTTCAATAAAGGGACATGTTTTGTTGTGTACAAGTTCTTTAAAGTTTGTGAAGTGAATATTTCAATGTTGTTTGAATGGTAATTTATGATGAATGGAATCAAATATGAATAAGATAAAACAATATGAATTAAAATAATGTTCAACCAATCTCTAACAATTTATTCCTTTTCAAAAAAAAAAAAAAATTCCTATAACGTATTAACATTAGAAAAATATTGTGATTTGTCAAAAAACAAACACATTAGAAATTAATACCGCAAGATTATACGGAAAAGAGATTAATAATATGTTTTAATAACATTGAATTTTTTTGTATAAAGACTATGTTGGTATAAGTATTTAGCAACATGTTAATAGAAACAATATAAAATAATTAGACACAAAGGAATTGAAGAAAAAAACTTTCCAACCATGATTCTAACAGTCATTACCGTTAGAGCATAAGCATATGTCTATTGAAGTTATTTTTATTAACAGAAATTTAAAGTTTTGTTGGTAGTTAGTATCTAGTCAATAGTTGTTTCACTGATGAAACTCGAATGCTCTCAATTGACTCAACAATAACTAAAACTCATTAAGGATCTTAGTTCAATGACATAGGATAGTATTTATCATTTAAAAATTTGGCCATAATGGAACCAACATACACCAATACCATGAGCTGCCATCTAAGGAGGACTTCATTAAAGCCCCTAAGATTCATGAACCCTATTTCCCCGTCAGATTTTGGCTTGCATAAGTGATCCCTCATAATCCAATGAACTTTACCCTCAAAGTCTTTACTCTCCCACCAAAAAGAACTTAAGATGTTTAATCTACGAATTAAGACATATGTAAGTCTTATTCATTTCACCAGGGTCCCTATTGTTATTCAGAACATCAAGGACAAGATTAGAAACATAATTACCAATAATCTCCCAATAATTACGGTAAATCATTGTTGGAAAGCCATCTAGACCTGGTGAAGCCAAACTTTACATTTGACTAGTTAAATGAGCTTGGAGGATATTCTGCATGTTAGGAACTTTATCTTTCACCACAGCCATTGTTTCCTCGATGTTCTCTATAATAGACGACTTTAAAATAATTAATAAAAATTTGTTCAATATCCCAGGGTTTTCAGTGATAATACCCAAATGGTAATTTTTGATAGCTTCAATGTTTCTCTTTTTCTCGGAATAATTTTATTTACGTATTTATTTTTGTCTCCATGTTAGATCCAAAGATTTATGGATTTTTGGTGCCACCACGTTTCTTTGCATGCCACCACGTTTCTTTGCAATTTCAAGGTATCATCTAGCTCCTTGCTAACACTATTGATCGTATCCATATGAAATTAGGGGTTTCATACTCGATAGAGACCTTCAATATCATTTTGGAGCTCTTTATTTTTTTTTTAGGAATGTGACCAAACTTCGTATTGCCCCAATTAGATAAAGCATTCATAGTCTGCTCATAATGGTATGAATTGATTGGTATTGGTGAACCAAGTTTCTTTGATGATCGTTGAGCAATCCTCGCCACGAGCCCAAATTTGTTTGAATATCTTATTTACGATTTAATCGTTATGTTATGTTTATTTTTTAATTATTCAAATGTTTCTTTTTTAACGGTTTGTTGTTTGTTTTCTTTTTTGTATTTCAATTTCGGAGGACGTATAAGCCGACCCCTTCCTTGCACGGAAAGAAGCTTAAGGCTAACAAGTTGGAAGTCCCAGGAGAGGGTGCATATTAGTTTTGGGATCGAATTAATGGATTCGGTCTTGCCCCACTTCTTCAGACTAGGTTTTCTAGCATCAACTCTGGCATCATCACCGCATTGTCAGAGAGATGGCACGAGGAGACCAACAACTTCCATCTACTTGTTAGGGAGATGACTGTCACACTCAATGGTGTGACGTGTCTTCTACACGTCCCCATTAAAGGGAAGTAGATGTCGTTTGGCGACTTGGTTACGAGTTAGGCATTCAGCTGATGGTGAAGTTGTTGGGTGTTACTAATGACGAGGCTACAAGGGGAGATAGTCGCACAAGGAGGTGGAAATGCGAGTATTCCTTCACTGAAGAAGTTCTACGAGAGACACTCTAGTAAGTGCAATGAGTTGGAGGACCCGGCTGAGGAGGAGGAGCTTCGTCAGACTAGAGAGTATTGTTTGAGGGCCTTTTTGTTGTTCTCGGTTGGTGTCACCATTTTCGCCAACAAGAGCAACAAACACGTTAGTTTGATATGATTGGAGGGGATGCAGGATTTGTACGGGGTACACGAGTAGTTCTGGGGCGGGATGGCACTGGCTCATCTCTACACCCAGCTTTCGGAGACTACAGACCCTGCAAAGGGTTCCATTGCAAGATACATGTCTCTATTTAAGATAGTAATTAATCTTTTATATAGTATATTATAAATGTGTTGATATGATTGTGTTTGTATATGTATGTGATGATGAAATATTTGTTTGTATATACATGTGTTGATATGATTGTTTGTTTGTATTTGTAGGCATGAGTTATGGAGCACTTCACCAAAATATATATGTGGAATGCTAATGCGAATTATGAGCATCATTTTTCGCATGCCAACCAATTTTCTGACAATGGGTCATGCTTCCACGAGTCACTATCGAGGCCTCCTAGATCGAATGGTGAAGGAGGATGTCATATGGAGGTCGTACGTTGATCACCGGGATGTCATACCTTTTCATGATATATTTTGGTACTCGAGTTAGATCATGGCTAACACTAAAACAAAGTGGTCGTCACTTGTCAAAGAGGGTGATGAGACAGTATGTGCGTGTGCAGGGCATTCCAGACCTCCTATGGACGTAGCACCTCTTGATCCAAAGGAGATAATCCAGGCCTTCAGAGATTATATGATCCATGTTATACAGTTGGCTGATCGGGGTCGGGTGGAAAGAGATTCGTGAAAGACTAGATCAGGGTACGCAACTTGGTTCTACCGTGTCTCTCATCTGGTGACGAGCCATCTAACAGAGGTTATTAAGGAGCCACCTACTAGACCTCCTAATCAGGAGGTCATTATTCAGGAGGATTATGCGAGAGAGCTTCCTGAGCCACTCCAAGTTATTCGGAACATTTACGACATTACCAAGGAGGCGTTGCGTTATCTCGACCCACATCCATACCATCACAGTATGATGATGATGATCCAAGATGAGATGCACCCGGTGGCTGAGCTACTGATTGTTCGGAGGAGGGGGAGTGGGGCGGGGTGGGGGGGATAGCCATAGTCTAGAGGAGGGGGTAATAGTTGATGGTTTTTTAGTGTTTATTTCTATTGTATATTATTAATTTTTTTATGGCATTTTGTCTCTTGATGTAAAGTAATGACATTTCTATGACATATGAGCATTTGTGTTTTTTTCCTAACATTTGAATAGTTTTTGAACTGCTTTTGATTTTGCATATTTTAAGTTAGAATTGATTTTGAAAATGGTCAAATGAATAGATGAAAATGATTGAATGAATGGATGAAAATGAATGTGGTGTTTAGGTGTTTAAAAAAACAACAATTCTGAGAATTGTTGTTTTGTTATCAGACATGAAGCTAACACAAGATAACTCATGATGGGGGTTAGCGTGAGTTAACTCACGTTAGATATTAACATGAGTTAAGTCACGCTGGTTGATGGGTCTACCAAACGTGAATTAACTTATTGTGGGGTTATGTTTGAAAGTTTGAGATGGGAATGAGCAAAATGGAAAGGGAGTAAGGCAATTTTCTTTGCTTGTTACCTAGTGTGGCTAATTTTAGGGGTGTTGTATTTCTGATATGAGTTTATCCTTGTTGGGCTTGTACC
The DNA here is from genome assembly GCF_003473485.1 of Medicago truncatula. Taxonomy (NCBI): domain Eukaryota; kingdom Viridiplantae; phylum Streptophyta; class Magnoliopsida; order Fabales; family Fabaceae; genus Medicago; species Medicago truncatula. The sequence continues at coordinate 50,697,388 of NC_053045.1, read as the reverse complement.
TTGTTGTTCAGAGAATTGCTCTTCTCCCATCTGGTTTTGCTCACTTTCGCTGAGAAATACACATGCGTGAGTTAACTCACGCTGAGAATACACCTGCGTGAGTTAACGACGCTCTACTATTTTGACGGGAATTAGCAAAAACAGATGGAAGAAGAGTCGTACTTTGTTGTTCATAGCTAGTCTTGTAATGTGGCACACCTTGTGGTCGTGATCATACTGTTTGAATAATATCAAAATTACTCTAATTCAAACTATATTTAAGTTTTAGAGTTCGTTTGTTACGGATTAAAATAAAAGTGATTTTGACATTAATTTAGAGATTATTTTTTAGAGATTTTGGGCCCGTTTGTTTTAATTTTTTTTTTTATAGATTTTTATTGTGTAATATATTTTTGCTATAATTTTTTTAGCAAAGAAATTTTTAAGGAAAGTTTCAACTAAAAATTTCGTTTGAATAACTTATCTTAAAATATAATTCTAAGTATTTCATCATTTTGTTAATATTTTTTTATACTAAAATTTTGAAAAAATCCCTACAAGAAAAAGCTATTTCAAATAGCTTTTCATAAAAATCATTTTTGGAAGATGTCATTTTGAAAAATAAATATGTGATTTTTAATATGTAAATTCTTTAATAATGAATATTTAAGTTAGTGAAAGTCAAAATTTCGTTTTTAATATGTAATTTCATTTGCACCCGTTTTGCTTTAAAAAAAAAAAAAGTTTGCACCGCACCCGTTGTAAATTTTATATGTTGTTTATATCTCAAAAATCAAATTTTATATATACCTATATGAGAAAATTGATATGTTAACATTTTGAAACCTAATGATTATTTTAAAATTATTTTATTTATGCAAGTTAATGAAATTAAGAGATTAAAGTATATGAGAATAAATTAATAATATCAAAATTACTCTAATTCAAACAATATTGAAGTTTTACTTTTAGGTCAATTCTAGATTATTATCTCCTTAAAAAGATTATTATGATTTTTTCTTCAAAGAATTAAGATCCGATAATATTAATTTATGGGTATCCAGTAAATAAAACGTTTTTTCCTTCAAAAAATAAATATATAAATAACACATTATTGATGTTGGATTAATCTATTTATTACCTTCCTATTCAAATAAAAAAAAAATCTATTTATTACCTTCCTTGTTTGAAAACAATAGTACCGATTTCCTAAAATAAAAAATCTATTTATTACCTTCCTTGTTTGAAAATATTAGTACAAATTTCTTACCATGAAAACAAAAAATCAATTTTCAATATTAATTAAATTAAATTTATTTATTTAAATAAATGCCTAAAAAATGAAGAATGAACTTTTTGAAAAAAATGAAGAATGAACTTGACCACAATAGTTGACTCCATTACAAATAATGGTTGTTCACATTGGGAATTTGGTAAAAATTAATCACAGAAATTAGTATATAAGCGAAGGAGAGCACATACACTTTGTATATCCCTAAAATTTATTTTGAAAAACAAACATCATTCATGAGAGAAACAATGTCTTCATCCATTTCTCATGTGTTAATGTCACTTCTTCTTTTTGTTTTACTGCAGGAACCTACCCTTGCAATTAAACAGGCAAGATTATTTTCTCAAATTTTCATTATTCATTGCTCACTAAAGTTTTGTTTTTTAAATTAAAAATGGTCACAAAATTTCTGTCACTGTAGACAACTTATGGTGCTCATCATAATCTAATTTTTATATTTTAATGTTTAACTATTTGGTCTAATAATCAATCATGTTTTTTTTTTTTTTTGTTAGTCCTATATTGTATACTTAGGATCACATTCTCATGGTCCAAATCCTTCATCATTTGATATTGAATCTGCCACAAACTCTCACTATGATTTACTTGGATCTTACCTTGGAAGGTATAAAATTCAATCTCCAAAATGCAGAAAATTATGTGGTCAATTAAATTATGAAATGATGATATATTTTTTTTGTTACACAGCACCGAAAAGGCGAAAGAAGCAATATTTTACTCTTATAATAGATACATTAATGGATTTGCTGCAATACTTGATGAAGATGAAGCAGCTCAGCTTTCAAGTATGTAGTTTTGATTTAATTCTTACATTTATCTTCCATTTTGTATGATATATATAAATATTGTTATACATTGTTATATAATTTTTTTAATTGGTGTTTTTTTTGTTGTCAACTAATTGATGTTATATTATTGGTGAATGCAGAGCATCCGAATGTAGTATCGATTTTTTTAAATGAAAAATATGAACTATACACAACCCGGTCGTGGGATTTTCTTGGGTTAGAGAGAGGTGGTGGATTTCCAAAGGATTCATTGTGGAAGAGATCATTGGGTGAAGACATTATTATTGGAAATTTAGACTCCGGTAATAGAAAGATAAATAAAGTTTTAATTTATTTATGTTTGTCCCATGCGATCTGACTCAAAAGCCACTTTTTTTTTATGATAAGATTCTTGTAAAACTTTAATTGAACTAATTGATTTACGTGAAACTTTAGTATCGTAGCTACTTGAATTATTTTCATTTATTTTAATTTTAAAAATTAATTTCTATACACAAATGGTGTAAAACATTTTTACATGTGCAATCAATTAAATTGCTGTAAATGGTCATGTGTTTGAAGGGTATTCTAATGGATACATGTGTCTTGTGTAGAGATATTTTAGAAACTAATATATAAATTTGACATCACATGTGATTTGATATGTGTATAAAAAACTTTACACAAATGTACGTAAATTAAATTCTACTGTTTTGGTTAATTATTATTTTAAAAAAAGTCATAATTAACCTCGACAAATATCTTAGTTGAAATATAATTGAATACTTCATTATATGATACTTCTTTTTCCAATATTTGTTTAGATTTTTATAACCAATGTTCATCAACCCTCTTTTTATTGATGTTGTGACTTATGACAGGTGTTTGGCCAGAATCTAAGAGTTTTAGTGATGAAGGATATGGTCCAATTCCTAAAAAGTGGCATGGAACTTGTCAAACTACTAAAGGAAATCCCGATAACTTTCACTGCAACAGGTCTCTTACTCTCGATATAATTCCACATATATTTAATTGTATTTTATCTAGTAGTTTAAGTCCTTAAAATGGTATTACATCATTCATAATTTTCTATGCTCATACTTTTATATTATTCTATATGCTCATACTTTGAATTTTTATTACATCTTTGTAGGAAGCTTATTGGAGCAAGATATTTTAACAAAGGCTATCTGGCAGTGCCAATTCCTATTAGAAACCCAAATGAAACATTCAATAGTGCACGTGACTTTGAAGGTCATGGTTCACATACTTTATCAACTGCTGGAGGAAATTTCGTTGCCAATGCAAGTGTATTTGGCAATGGAAATGGAACAGCAAGTGGTGGATCACCAAAAGCACGAGTTGCAGCCTATAAGGTTTGCTGGAGTGGATGTACTGATGCAGACATTTTGGCTGGTTTTGAAGCTGCCATAAGTGATGGTGTTGATGTGCTTTCAGTGTCTTTGGGTGGTCCAACACAAGAATATTCTCAAAACAGTATTTCCATAGGATCTTTTCATGCAGTTGCCAACAACATCATTGTTGTGGCTTCTGGAGGAAATTCAGGACCTGCTCCTAGTACTGTATCCAACTTGGAACCTTGGACGCTTACGGTTGCTGCAAGCACAATTGATAGAGATTTAGCAAGTTATGTTATTCTTGGTAACAAGAAAATATTCAAGGTATATTGTTTATATCTCTAATTTCCTTTGTTATTTTAATTCTTTAATTTAGTAAGTTTAATTAATTGTTTGAAATTGTCATTGTTAGGGAGAGAGCCTTTCAGAGCATGAATTACCGCCTCATAAGTTGTACCCATTGATTAGTGCTGCTGATGCCAAATTTGATCATGTGTCAGCCGTAAAAGCGTAAGAATACTTTTATTTCAAGTTGACATTCTCAAATAATTTTTGTAGTTGTCTATCAGCTTGGTCTTGTATCCTAAAGTAACAAATTTTCAATCTCTTCAGAGATAGTTTTCAAATGATTATTTTATTTTATGCAGCCTCCTTTGCATTAATGGATCTCTTGATTCTGATAAAGCAAAGGGAAAAATATTGGTATGTCTTCGAGGTAACAACAATAGAGTTGACAAGGGCGTGGAAGCTTCTCGTGTAGGTGCTGTTGGAATGATTTTGGCTAATGACGAGGGTTCAGGCGGTGAAATTATAGCTGACGCTCATTTGCTTCCCGCTTCACATGTTAGCTTTAAAGATGGAGATTTAATTTTTAAATACGTCAATAACACCAAGTAATTTTTCTTCCATGACGCGGGCTTCATAACTTTTTCCATGCTTTGATTTTATAGTTTTTATTACTCATATACTAAATTTCATACATAGTATAGGTCTCCTGTAGCTTATATTACTAGAGTTAAGACACAATTGGGTGTAAAGGCATCTCCATCTATAGCTGCATTTTCATCAAGAGGACCAAATACCATTGAGCCTTCAATCCTTAAGGTTACATTAATTATAAATCAATCTTTAAACAATATTATAAAAAATTTGTAGGTGACATGTAACTGTAAAATTTATTTTCTATTTCAGCCTGACATCACTGCACCAGGAGTCAACATAATTGCAGCATACAGTGAAGCTTTATCTCCTTCAGCAAATTCATATGATAAGCGAAGAACTCCTTTTAATACTATGTCAGGCACTTCGATGTCATGTCCTCATGTTGCCGGACTTGTTGGGCTGCTTAAATCTATCCATCCTGATTGGAGTCCAGCTGCTATCAAGTCAGCAATCATGACTACAGGTAAAGTATATTACTTATACACATATAAGATTGTGTAACTCAATTTTCTATGCTTATTAATCATAAAATTTCAAACCTTTTGCAGCAACAACAAAAGACAACATCGGAGGTCAAGTGTTGGATTCATCACAAGAAGAAGCAACTCCTAATGCATATGGTGCAGGGCACGTTCGACCTAATCTTGCCGCAGATCCCGGACTTGTGTATGACCTAAATATAACTGATTATTTGAACTTTTTATGTGGTCGTAGATACAACAGCTCCCAACTTAAATTGTTCTATGGAAGACCTTACACTTGTCCCAAATCCTTCAATTTAATTGATTTCAATTATCCAGCCATCACAATTCCTGACTTTAAAATTGGACAGCCTTTGAACGTTACTCGTACTGTAACCAATGTCGGGTCTCCAAGCAAGTATAGAGTGCATATCCAAGCACCCGTAGAATTTCTAGTTTCAGTGAACCCTAGGAGACTAAATTTCAAGAAAAAGGGTGAAAAAAGAGAGTTCAAGGTTACATTAACCTTGAAGAAAGGAACTACGTATAAGACTGATTACGTCTTTGGAAAATTGGTTTGGACCGATGGGAAACATCAAGTTGGGATTCCTATTTCAATAAAGTATCCACATTAGTGAGATTTAGGTTGTTGTTGCATTTTGCTACCACCTGTTTAAAGTGGTGTCTCACTTTTTCTCCCTGGTTTCAATAACAAGACATGTTGTATTATGTACAAGTTCTTCAAAGGTTGTGAAGTGAATATATCAATGTTGTTTTAATGGTAATTTATGGTGAGTGAAATCAAATGAATAAGATAAAATAGTATGATGAGTCGTTATGTTTCATGATTAAAAATAATATTTAGATACCTACATACAATATATTCCTATAACATATTAATCATTAGAACAATATTGCTAAATTATATATAGAAAAGAAATAGTTGATTTGTTTTAATAACATTTGAAAAATGTTGTAAAAAGGCTATGTTGTTAAACGGCTTTCACAACATGTTAATAGAAATGATAGAATATAATTAGACTAAGCAAATGACAAAAATAAATAAATTCAAATGACAAATCAGACAGTTATTAACGTCATAGCATAAGTGTATCGAATTCATCCATACTTCTATCAATATGTTGTTTGCCTCTTCCGTTCCTAGATAGTCAACTATGGATTAAGGGTTATGTATCATGAATAAGTTTCTTACTAAAAATAATCTCAAACTTGTCCATGTTAATGAGCTTCTCTGAAGCTTGTTGATACATCTTCATTCAAAATATTATTGAGCTCTTTTATTTTATAGATATCAACTTTACAAATCATAAGGCTTTCATTGACAAAGAAAATATGTGTAATTTTAGAGGTCTGGTCAACAATTACAATACCATGAATGAGACTCCTGTTTTGAGCATTTTTTTTCATCAGACGTAAAAGAACATCAACACAAATAATAGTAAAAAAAGTTAAGGGGAAAATGATCTCCCTATCTAAAGAACTTTTAAGAAGAAGTTTGGTCAAACACTAACTTAAAAAGCTTTGCGATAAATAAAGAATTTTAATGAAGAGAAATAATAAAATGAAGCTAAAGAAAATGTTTTAAATATGAACTTCATGCTAACTTTTTTTAGGGGAACATACTTATTCATTAGATATCAAATGGTAAATACACGGAGGTGCATCAGTAAACAAATGGGAGCTAGCTAAATATTGGGTTACCTTCACTAAGACATGAGCGATCACATTGGCTTGCCTTTGAGTAAACTCGACATGATAGTTTTAAAAAAATAAATTACAAAAAATTTTACAACCATTAATGATACTTCCGAATGCAGAATTTTTTTGCTTCCTCCTTAAAAAGAATCAACCACCTTTTTTTAATAAAGAGTGAAAACCATGTTATCTTGTTGAAGGTCAAACACCCATAATATAGCCAGATAAAGCCTCAATGCTTTCCCAACCTCCACAAAACACAACGGGGAGAGCCAAAGGGTCTTTGCAAACACAAAGCTTCTATTTTTCTTGCGAATACACATACCAATCCCCAACTTGTTTTGAGAGGAGGGAAATGAGGCATCTATGTTGCATTTATATCTTCATGGATCCGGTTTCAACCACCTCTGTAAAGCTTCATTATTCGGTCTCATGTTCTTACTCTTTCATAATCTTCACAAAATAGTTGCAAAATGTTCACTTTGAGATGCATGAAAGCATTGCAACAATAGGATAATAACCTCATCCATACTAGTACAATGTTGTTGGAGTGCTCGACTTATCTCTGCCCACACATTGGATGCTTCCCATACTTGCACCGTACGCAGACATTCCAGAAAGATATGTAAATTGTCTTCATAATTAGCATGCACACCACACACTCTGCGAAACATGGGAAGCCCCAGCTTGCTGATAACTTGTGCCTGTTTTTGTTACACTACTAGAAACCCTCGATATTCCTGGGGAATTACCTGCGGATTTTGGTGATAATTCCGCAGAAAGTCCGTTTCCTGCAGATTATGCCAAGGATTTAGGTTCCCAAATATAACCTTTGTAGGTAATTGTTTCCTAGACTCTTAGGGTCCGTTTGGTTCAACGAAGGGGAGGGGAGGGGTTTTAATGGAGGGGAGGGAAAGGGAGGGAAGGGAAGGGAAGATATTTCAATTAAATATATGTTTGGTTCAAATGATGGGACGGAAGGGGAGGGGAGGGATTTTAATCAAATATATGTTTGGTTCACAAGGGGAGGGGAGGAATTTTAAAACTAAATTACTTTTTTATCCCTCTAATATTAAAATAGTATCACGATTTTTAAATTATTCACTTAATAAAAAATTAAACATGAAAACTTAGTAACCGTAAACACCATAAATAATCATACACAAAACTTCTGACAAGATATTAGGTATTCATAAATATCAGAGCACTGATTTATAAAATATATTTATAAAATAATCTACGAAAATATAAAAATATTTATAAAAAAATTATTGTTAGAACTGATTTATAAAATATATTTATAAAAAATCCCGCACAAAATTTGTTGATAATGTTTTAATATATAATACAATTAAAAAATATTAAATAAAAACAATGAGAACAACGTTAGTACAAAAAAAAAAAGAATTCTCGTAAAAAAAAATATTAGAAGAAAAGAATATGTGGTTCTACTTAAAAAAAAAAAAAAAAAGGATGATATAGGCATGTTAAGAAAAAAGGGTAATAAGCAATATATTGAAAACACCTAATTTTTAATAAGGACGATTTTGTCATTTAAAAATGAATATGAGGATAATTATGTCAATATAATTAAAATTACATTAAATCATTTATCTTTCCCTCCCCTCCCCTCCAAAAAACTCCAATTTGAGGGGGAGCAATAAATGAACTTATAAGGGATTTTGCTCCCCTTCCTCTCCCTCCCCTCCCTTTCTAAAAATTGAACCAAACACAAGAAATTTAAAATATTCCCTCCCCATCAAAACCCCCGAACCAAACAGACCCTTATATACACCGCAGGAAAACATTGGTCAGAGTTGGGGAGTTACCCTGCCCGTGAATGTCTCCTGGTAAATTTCCCCAAGTAATTCCGCAGTAAATGTCGCAAGTAATTCCGCATCAAACTGTTTCCATAGGAAAATCCGCATGAATTTACTAGAATTATGGCAATGTAATTAATATTTTTTTGATGAATGCCAAAAGGCGTAGTAAATTATTTGTTTGATAAAGATATTTATTAGAAAGAGTCAAATTTGGGACATAACATATGCTTTTTTTTTTCTTATAAGCTAAAAATTTATTAAAAGAGAACATACCTAGCAATAACACAAGATCTTCCAACTACGAACAGTACAAATGTACAATGTTTAAATTTGATACTTCATCCGTCCCATAATAACTGAGTTATTGTCCTAAAAAAATTGACTCATTTCACTTTTCAATACAATATTAATTATCTTTTTCCAATTATAACTTTAAGGCTTATTGATGTGTTTAGCCCTTGCAATTAGGCGGCATTTAAAAATTCGTCCCTGTAATTGCTAATCCTGGCATTTTAACCCTGCAATTGTTAATCATTTAAAATTTCGTCCCTCTCCCCACTTAATCACTGCCACGCCACATGAAATTCCAAATTTACCCTTGGATTTCCAATTCTTTCTTCAATATTTTGTCCTCTTCTTAAGGGCAAAATTGGAATTTCATGTGTGACAGTGATTGCCACGTCATCAAATTAGTGACGTGGCAGTGATTAATTTGGTCCAAGGACCAAATTTTAAACGATTAACAATTGCAAGGTTAAAATGCCAGGATTAACAATTACAGGGACGAATTTTTAAATGCCGCCTAATTGCAAGGGCTAAACACATCAATAAGCCTAACTTTAATTAATACTCTTTTCACCACTCCGAATTCAATATATTCTAGTTTACATTTAAGAATAATGCATCAATATTTGACAAAGACACTCAAAGGTACAATGACAAACTGGATTAATTTCGGTTAGCAGGGATGTTAAGGTACAATGCTTTGGGGTACCCTTGCATGCTTGCTTGAGAGGAGTCTTTTTCCATTAGTTGGGTGATAATTTGGAAATTTTAAAGTTTATAGAAATGGATATTGAGACAAAGGAGAAACACATATTAGATATAGCAAGGCTCATGATCTCAACAGTGTAGATGAAGATTGTAGATAAAGAGGTGATTTTTTTAATCAAGGGTGTTGGTTTTAATATCTTGGAAGAAATTGAGGTATAAATCTCTAAAATCAAGGGTTGTGATGGGTGGAGTGAGACATCATCTTCTGTAGCTTCGGTCGACAATTTTTTGGTATCCACACACCTAGATGTGTTATCTAATGAAAATTTCGGAGGATTTGAAAGATAGAGTACAACCCTATTATGGTACTGGAGGTCAGGAGGTGGGCGTTTGTGGTTCATTATCAAGGAAAGATAGTTAATAAGTTTTTTGGACGTTAGAAAATGGTGAACCATAATTTCATGCAAATATCTCTTTTGTGAAACAAGGTCAAGATATCAAGTGTGTGGGGGACAAAACAATGGTTGCAAAAGACAATACAAATGAGGAGGAGAGAAAAGGGCTTGTGTAACGAAAATGGGGAAGATTAATGCAATCAAGGTAATGAGAACTTGGTATCCACACACCTCATGTGCTTTCTCAATTAAATTCACAATCTCTCTGCTATTCATATAGGGTTTGCATCTATTTAACTACTAGTATTATTTTTCATCATGAAACATTTTGATAGTTTTATTTCATATTATTTTATCTTATTTGTATGATTACAGACATTCTAAAATAGCATTAAAACAACAGTAATATATTCTCTTTACAACTTTAGAAGAACTTGTACACAACATATCCCTTTACTCCTTCAAAAAAAAATAAAAAATATCCCTTTATTGAAATTCGCTGGAGAAAAAGAAAGAAACAGTTGACAACAAAATGCAGCATCAACCTAAACCTTACTAATGTGAATATTTATTGCAATAGGAGTTTCTACACTATGTTTTCCATCAGTCCAAACCAACCTCCCGAAGACGTAATCTTCTATATACTTAGTTTGTGGCCTCAAAGTAAATGTAACCTTGAACTCAATTTTTTCACCCTTTTGCCTAAATTTCAGTCTCCTAGGCTCAACTGAAATTAGAAATTCTGGGGGTGCTTGGACGCGAACTCTATAAGTACTTGGGGAGCCAACATTGGTTACAGTACGAGTAACATTCAAAGAGTGTCCAATTTTAAAGTCAGGAATTGTGATGGCTGGATAATTGAAATCTATTATATTGAAAGATTTTGGACAAGTATAAGGTCTTCCGTAGAACAGTTTAAGTTGTTTATTGTTGTATCCACGAGCACATAAAAAGTTCAAATAATCAATAACATTTAGGTCATATACAAGTCCAGGATCCGCCACATGATTAGGTCGAATATGTCCTGCACCATATGCAAACGGAGTTGCTTCGGCTAATGATGATTCCAATGCAGACCCTCTAACATTGTCTTTTGTTGTTGCTACAAAATGTGTAAAACTTGATGAATAATAGCAATAACTAAATGAGTTGCAAGATAATATAGGGAATATACTCTACCTGTGGTCATGATTGCTGACTTGATAGCTGCTGGACTCCAATCAGGATGAATAGATTTAAGCAGACCAACAAGTCCAGCAACATGTGGACATGACATTGAAGTGCCTGACATAGTCATAAAAGGAATTATGCGCTTATCGGATGCACTTTGTGAAGGAGATGTAGATTCACTATAAGCTGCAATTATGTTGACTCCTGGTGCTGTAATGTCAGGCTGAAATAGAAAATTTATAGTAATTAATTACACGACCATGCATTTCCAAATTTGTTTTAAGATAGCCTAAATATTGATTGATAATCATCATAACCTTGAGGATTGAAGGCTCAAGGGAACTTGGGCCTCTTGATGAAAATGAAGCCATAGATGGAGTTGGCTTTATACCCAATTGTGTTTTAACTCCTGTAATGTATGCCACAGGAAACCTACATAATGTATGTATGAAATGAAAAATTCTATGTATATGAACAATCAAAAGAATTGATAGAGCATGGGAGAAAAATTACTTGGTTTTATTGGCGTAATTAAAAATGTAACTTCCATCGGTAACATTAACATTTGAAGCTGGAAGCACGTGAGCATCAGCTATAACTTCTCCCCCTGACTCCCTCTCAATAACCAAGATCATTCCAATAGCACCTACTCGAGAAGCTTCTATGCCCTTTTCAAGTTTACTATTTTCACCTTCAAGACATACCAATATTTTTCCATGTGCCTTATGAGGATCAAGAGCCCCATTCAAACAAAGAAGGCTAAAAAAAATAAAAAATAAAATTATTATTAAGAGAACATATATACACTAAATATCATTTTTATACTTACTTCAACGTAATTTGAATAAGGTCAACTTAAGACAAAAGCATTCTTACGCTTGTTCGGCAGATACATTATCAACGTTGGCATTTGCACCACTTATCAATGGAAACAACTTATGAGGTGGTAAGTGAGACTCTGAAAGGCTAGCTCCCTAACATTAAAAACAGAAAACATGAAACTTGTTAAAGATGGAAAAAAATAAAATTGTCGTCTTTATACGAAATTTAAGATATCTTATCTTTTTCTATCTCTAAATTTAAATTTCTATTTCATTCTTTTCTAACATAAGATTAACTTTTTCATGTATAAATGTTAGCAACACTCACTCTCTCATTAGGTGAAATTTATGGGAGTCCCACCAATTTAAAAATAAATCTCAAGTAAATGGCGATATCCATACAAATTCCAAAAGTGGAATCCGTGCTTACATGGTTACTATATAGGAGTATATAGATATAGAGTGTACCTTGAGTATTTTCTTGTTACCAAGTACAACATAACTTGTGAAGTCTCTATCAATTGTGCTTGCAGCAACTGTGAGGATCCACGGTTCCATGTTTGCTACAGTGTTAGAAGAAGGTCCTGAATTACCTCCAGAAGCCACAACAATTATGTTGTTGGCAACTGCATGGAAAGACCCTATGGAAATACTGCTATCGTGAAATTCAACAGGAAAATCACCACTCAAAGACACTGAAAGCACATCAACACCATCACTTATGGCAGCTTCAAAACCAGCCAAAATATCTGCATCATAACACGAACCCCAACAAACCTTATAGGCGGAAACTCGTGCTTTTGGCGATCCACCACTTGCTGTTCCATTTCCATAGCCAAATACACTTGCATTAGCAACAAAATTTCCTCCAGCAGTTGATAAAGTATGTGAACCATGACCTACACTGTCACGGGCACTATTGAATGTTTCATTTGGGTTTCTAATAGGAATTGGCACTGCCATATAGCCTTTGTAAAAATATCTTGCGCCAATAAGCTTCCTACAAGGATGTAATTAAAATTCAAAACAGGAGCATATAGAAAAATATCAAAGACAATTAAATTGGTTTTATTATGTATTATAATCCAAATCATGGTGATATACTAAGCTCAATTTAAACTTGCATATATGGTGAATCTTAAACATTTACTATCATAATTTGTAAAGATTAGTTTATATAAAGGCAAATTCTATGTAATGCCATTTCAAGGACTTAAGCTACAAGATAAAATACATTTAAATTAAGTAAAGTTACTTTGCACTCTCAACCAATTAAAACCATTCTTTAAGACACAGAGGTTAAAAAAAAATCAAGAAAAATCTGGAGTAATAATTGCCACCAATTCATGTTTAAGTTTTTACTGTTTTTATTTAATCTCTTTTTGATCTTTCATATCCACTTCCTCCTTTCACCTTTCATGCCTAGTTTTATAATGGTTAAATGATACATTCTTCACACTTATCATAGTAACACTTTCGGTCTTTGAATGCTTTAGATCAATTTGAATCTCTTCATTGAAAAATCAAGTTTGGTCACCATAAAGAAATAACCGGAAAAAACATAAGGTTGTAGCAATAAAATGACAACATCAAGTCAGAAACTTCTCAATTAAGATTATTTCTTTCATGCTCTCACACCCTTATATAATGATCCCTATCTATTATTTTAACAATGGTCCAACAAAGTTACAGGAAAAAAAAAAAACGTTTGTCGTGAAAGGAAGAAGTAGCATTATGAAGATAAAAACTTAAACATGTAGCGACGGTAATTATTAGTCCATCTTTTTCTTCATTCTTTCTTTTTTTAACTTAGGTTGATGTGTCTTAAATAATGATTTTAATTGGTTGACAGTGTAAAATAATTTTACAATGTCAGAGTATTCTAATTAAACTCTTTAATTAGCTGATATGGAAATTAGATAGAATTATCGAGAGTAGAAGACCTGTTGCAATGAAAGTTATCTGGATTGCCTTTAATAACTTGACAAATTCCACGCCATTTTTTGGGGATTGGCCCAAATCCTTCATCACTAAAACTCTTTGATTCTGGCCAAACACCTATCATAAGTTACAACATCAATAAAATGAGGGTTGATAGGTTTTTCTTCAATAAACAAAAATCTTTACAACAAATACACAAAGAAATTAAATATTACGTATTAATCTTTTATTACCCGAGTCTAAATTTCCAATAATGATGTCTTCACCCAATGATCTCTTCCACAGTGAACCATTATGAATTTCACCGCCTCTCTCTAACCCAAGGAAATCCCATGATCGAGTTGTGTCTAATTCATATTTTTTATTTAAGAAAATTGATACTACACTCGGATGTTCTGCGCACCAAAAAACCATATAGCACAAATTAGAAAATTAAATTTACAAGAAATATGTATTTTGCAAAAAGATAAAAATGCATGAATTAACATAGCTACATACTTGCAAGCTTTGCTGCTTCATCTTCATCAAGTATTGCAGCAAATCCATTAATATATCTATTATAAGAGTAAAATATTGCTTCTTTGGCCTTTTCAGTGCTGTGTAACAACAACAAAAATTAAATATCGTCATTTCATAATTTAATTGACCACATTATTTTATGCATTTTGGAGAATGAATTTTATACCTTCCAACGTAAGATCCAAGAATATCGTAGTGAGAGTTTGTGGCAGATTCAATATCAAATGATGAAGGATTTGGACCATATGAATGTGATCCTAAGTATACAATATAGGACTAAAAAAAAATACTTTAATGATTATTAGACCAAATAATTAAACATTCAAATATGAAAAGTAAATAAGTTAAATGAACACGCTGTGATCATAATGAGATTTAGTAATACAAAAATGGACATTCAATTTTCTGTACAAGTGTGATATCTAGTCAACACATGCAAAATATATGGTTAATTCAAATGAGTTAACCACGTTTTTAAACATGATTGATTGATTAGGTATCGTAAATGTAGGGGAAAAAGGTGTCTGAATACTATCATTTTTTTAAGGAAAGATAATATCATAAGTTGTCTACGTTGACAAAGAAATTTGTAACAATTTTTAACGTAAAGAACGCAAAAAGAATTATTGAATAATGAAAACTTGAGACAAAGCTTGCCTGTTTAATTGCAAGGGTAGGATGTTCCTGCATCAAAACAAAAAGAAGAAGTAATGTCAACACATGACAAATGGATGATGACATTGTTTAATTTCAGGGATATGCAAAGGGTATCTTTTTTTCCCTCACTTATATAGCTGAGTTAAGTGATCGTTATGACTCAAAATCTCATGATAACAATCATTATGAGTTTGTAATGGAGTCAACTATTGTGGTAATATTCATTCCTCATTTTCTGAGGGACAATTATGTTTAATAAATAAGGTAAGATCGTGTTAATAAAAAAAGAAGTAAAGAAATCGGAATAAAAGGTACTGATTTAACTTTTCCCTATATCGTATACTAGAGAAATCGTATTATTTTTAGTCAAAAAATAAACTTACTATTATTCATTGAATTCAATGGAAATCGTATTATCCAAAAAATAGTATTATTCAATATAGCACATGTTAAAAATACGATTTCCACGTAAATATTTTTCTTTAATTGAGTTAGCTAGATTATATTCACTTGTAAATATAATTATTTACTATTTATTTAAAATATCAACATTTTCCCTCAACAATACCCAGAAATGGATCGTCTATAATTAGGTGAGCCTGCTCAATCAACGTCTGAGTAGCCAACTATCTGAGTATGTCCTCTATCTTCATTAATGAGACCTTTTCCTAGAGAATCTTTGATGTATTTCACAATCCGGATAACAACATCCATGAGTTCTTGGCGGGGAGAATTTAAGAATTGGCTTACCACACTAAATAATGCAAACGAAATGTACGGACAAATGATTGTAAGGTAATTCAATTTTTCAACCAATCTCCTATACCTCCCTGAATCAGATAACGGCTCCTCTAATTGGGTAGAAGTTTGACAATCAGATCCATAGGAGTATCAACTGACTTGACGTTCAAAAGACATAATTCTTCAAGAATATTCAAAGCATATTTTTGTTGTGAGTTTACCAAGGTCTTTTGTCTAAAACTGGGAAGAGAGATGTTGTTTCACCTGGTAAATTCCCTACTCATCACTACCAGTTATGATAATATATCATCTACATAAACAATTTATTAAACCAAGCTCTAGGAGATTGCTTAAGACCATAAATGGATCTTTGTAGCCGACAACTCATATTAGATGACTCCCCCTGAGAAACAAAATCGGGTGGGTGCTCCATATACACTTCCTCTTCAAGATCACCATGCAAAAATGCATTTTTTATGTCAAGCTGATGGAGAGGTCAATGCCGAATGACTGCAATGCTGAGAAGGAGTCTAATTGATGTCATCTTAGCAATAAGTGATAAAGTGTCACTATAATCCAACCCAAAAAACTTGAGTGCATCCTTTGGCAACCAACCAAGTTTCAAACGATCAATTTTACCATCCGGACCAACCTTCACCGTATAGATCAACCGACAACCTACCAAAGATTTTCTGTAAGGGATAGGAACCAATTCTCAACTACCACTACCTTGGAGAGCACACATCTCATCAAACATTGCTTGCCTCCACTCAGGGTTAGATAATGTACGTTTCACCTTGAGAGATTTAAAAATAGAAACAAAGGATAAAGAAGACAAACAAGTATAATGTAAAGGGAGAAATACATTTACCTAATATGCTAAAATAACTTTTAAGGTGTTTCCTTAAGTCAACCATGATATAGAAACCAATTGCGAGAACAATATAAAGTTCTTGTCCCCTAATGTGCCAACTAAGAATGTGCAAACAACACATGAGAGTGGTTCTAAAGAGGTGCTAGACATCCTTGATCCAATTCTCCAAAGGCCCAAACCAACAACTAATGATTCTCAACATTTACAGATGCTTGAAGAGGCAGCCAACTACGAGAATATGGTAGAATCGGACAAATTTCTGGAGTTGGACGATGGATATTTTGACAGTTATTTAGAGTTCCATGAAGATTCAGTGCTAGACATTTTTTTTTCAACGATGATAGTGATAGCATCATGGCAGCATAAATACCATCGACCTCATTCATCTTGAATTCCTGCTGAGGGAAGTTGAAGGAGATTTCTTTGTTGAGGATGATGAGTGGGCTACCTTAGTCAATGGTATAGAGACCGGAGCTGGTATGTTGTTTGAGAAACTCTCTCAAAATATAGTTAAGCATTTGAATCCTTTATTCATCAAAGCTTAAATCAATGGTAAAATATTTTGAATCACATACATCAATTTTTGTTGATGCAACTTTAAATCGGGGAAGTATAAAATATTTTTATTTTTTAATGTTGCCCCCATTTCTTACCTTTCTTTTGAATTATGATCCATAATTTTGCATTATGTCATACCTTTAAATCAATAATTAAAATAATCATTTTTATTAAAATTATTTGATTTAACAAAAATAGTGCCTCAAAAAAGGTTAAATGAATTTTCGTACATTATTTGCCTTAATTAGTAAAGCCTAGTGGTTTTTCACACGAAGAGGTTGATTTGATTTCAAAATCAACTAGTATGGACACCCGTGCCAAGAACGGGTTGAAATTTCGTTATACTTGAGGGAGAGAATATTATGATTTATCAAGTGTGAGTTAAATCCCACACTGAATATAAAAGTGTAGGTTGAACAACAAACAAGAGAAAAATTTATATACTTAAGTCTTAAAATGCTGGATGAAGATGTGATATAATTCTTACATGTATGACCGATCTTTCTCCAATGTGTCGATCCACATCGTTGTTGGCTCCCCCAAAAGGCCCAACGGTGGTATCATAACTCAGTTCAACATTGTGGGGTAACGGGAGTGGTTCTTGGTGGTGAATCACGGACACCGAGAGTTTGACGCTTAATGGAATTGTTAACGTGTCAAGTGAGTTAAAATTCAACAATGTATGCAATAGTACATGTTGAGAAACATATAAGTGAGATGACTCATATACCTACTGTTTAAGACTTCCGGTGAAGATGTGTTGTCAATCTCACTTGTGTGGGTGCAAATACACTAATATGATGATACGACCCAATGTAGGTTCTCACATAAGTCTCAATATTATGATGATTTGTTTTGCTAATTTTTGTGTCATTTGTTTAATTTTTTATCATAAAATTTTAGATTTTAGATGTCATCTGCTTTCATGCATTTTTTAATTCAACCTCTATTATTTTAAATTTCTTCACTTTTAATATTTGGTGGGATCTGACAACGGACAAACGTAGATGTGTCCTGCAGAGTTGACAAAATACATGACTATTAGACATTTTAAATGATGTGACATTTTTTTAATGAGTCTAATATTTTAGTAGTATAATTACCCAATAATCTCCAATTTCTTCAACAAATTAAATCCATAAAATTATCAGCAACTCACTCTATTCCTCCTACTCTCATGAACAAAACACACACTCCTTATTTTTTTTTTCTCTTTTCATTTTTCTCATCTTCAAATTCTTTATTACTCTAATTTACTTTCTCTCTTCTCGTGAAAGAAAGGAACAAAAATATCACTCTATGAAACCACGACCGACCCATATTTTTTACCATGTTGCGTTTTTGACCTTATTTGCCTATATCACCATATATATAGACGCAAAGAGTCTCACATTTAAGGGATAAATGGTATTGTATCATGCGTTAGTTTACTTTTATATTGGATGCAAGAGTATATATATTGAGCAACATATAAATGAGATAATCAATATGCATAATATCTTAAGGTTTTGGGTGCAAATATTCTTAGTTGTAGGGTTTCTCTTAGTATATTATGATGATCCAACCCATTGTACGCTCCCTCAAAACTTTGAACATTATGATATTATGATGAACTATATTTTTTTATTTTTTGCATGTTATATGCTTAATTTTTTTCTTATGTTAAAAATAGTTTTTTGGATGTCATTTTCTTTCATACAATTTCTTTTATCCAACCTCTATTATCTCAAATATCATCACTTTTGATCCTTGGTGGGATCTGTCAATGGAAAAATACAAATGTGTTATGTTGAGTTAACAAAGTAAATACTTATTATTGTTATAAAAAAAAAAAAGTGCATGCTTATTGATTAGACATTTTAAAATGATGTGGTGTTTTTGTTTTATTAATGGAGTTTATTTTTTTGGAAAAATAATTACTAATAAATCTTAACTCCTTCAACTAACCCATTAAATTACCAGTAATTCACTCTATTTTCATTTTCATATACTTCCACAGGTAAAACACTATTTTTTTTTTCCTATTTTTCTTAATCTCTTTTCATGAAAGATATGAACATCAACCTCCCTCCATGAAACCACAATCAATCTGCCTTCTTTTTTTTTACCATATTGTGTCTTCGTCTAACCTTCCTTATTTCACTATGTCACTTGATCAAATACACAAAGAGTCTCACAATTAAGTGAGATATGTTAATGTGTCAATTGTTACTTAAAGTTTTACATTTGATGCAAGAGTAGATGTTCATAAATGTATAAGTGAGGTGACTAATATACCTAATGTCTTACTATTTTGGATGATGATGCAATTTCAATCTCACTTGTGTGGTTGCTCTTAGTCTAGTTGGATGGTCAAAGCCATTGTAGGCTCCCTCAGAACTATGAACATTATGTTAAACTATTTTTGTTGGTTTTAGAATGTTATTTATTTAATTTTTATATTAAATTTAAGTTCTTAGATATTATTCGTATTATTTCAAATTCCTTTAATTTTAGTCTTTGGTGAGATTTAATCATAAAAAAACACTGATGTGCTATGCTAAGTCGACAAAATAAGTGCTTATTATACATTTTTAAATGTTGTGATTTAGTTAATTGACTCTAATTTTTTGGTAAATTAATTACCCAAAAATCACAAACTCGTTTAATGAACCCATAAAATCACTAGTACCTCACTTTGTTCCTTATAACCTCATGGACAAAATACACATTTCTATTTTTTTTACCATTATCATTTTTCTCAATCTAAAATTTATTTTAATACCTTTTTTTTCTTTCTATTTTCCTTTCTCTTTTCTTCTGAAAAGAAAGAATCATAAACTTCTCTCAATTAAATTACCACCAACCCAACTTTTTGATCATGGTGTGTTTCTTGTTGACTTAATTTGGCTATGTCACATAATTAGGGACACATAAAGTTCCACGCTTGAAAGAGACATGTTAATGTGTCAAATATGAGTTAAAGTTCTACAATAGATGAATGAGTAGATATTGAATAACATATATGTGAGATGACCCGTAAGCATGTGCCTAAATTTTTTGGATAAAAATGTGGTGTAAATCTTATTTGTGTGATATCTTAACCTAGAACAATGATACAAACCAATGTAGGCTACTTTGAAAATTCCAACATTATGATGGTTTGTTTTGTAAGTTTTTGGGTGTCATTTATTTAATTTTTGTTATCTTAAATTTTAGATTTTGGATGTCACTCACTTTTGTGCAATTTTATTTTGATCAACGCAATACTTTTTCAACATCTATTATTTCATATTCCTTCATCACTTTTGATCTTTGGTGGTATTTGACAAAAACTGTAGATGAGTTATATTCAGTTAACAAAATACATCCTAATTATACATTTTATATTGATGTGGTATTTTTCTTTAATGAGTCTAATGTTTTGGCAGAATAATTACCAATTAATCTCCAGCACTTTCAACAAACTCATAAAATATCAAAAACTCTCTCTCTCTCTCTCTGTCTCTCTCAAAATTACAAACGTTATGATGAAAATGTTGTTAGTTTTTAGATGTCATTTGCTGATTTTTGTTATATTCATTTTTTTTATACAAACTATTTCATTTTTTTTATATTATTTCAAATTCCTTTACTTATGGTCTTGGTGGGGTCTAACCATGAAACAATGATAATTTACTAACAACTAGTAAACCGGAAGAAAAAGTTGAAGAGAATGACAAAAAAAATTATGTGCGAGTTCTAAAAGAGTTAAATAGAAAAATAAGATATTGCACATATAACCATTCAAATCACCAATTTATATGAGTTTATTGCAGAATGAAGATTGATTAATACAAAAAGTAAAAATTTAAGGAAGAGTTCTGAATTGATCGAATGAATATCTAAATGGTGTGAGAAACATTGAAAGCGACAGCATATTTATAGCAAAATTACATTTTGATTCATAAATTTGTGTAGACCCAAAATTTGATGTAATTATAATTAGAGGCAAAAAACGTAATTATCGATTATCAATTTTTTTAGAGTTACAAACAAATATTGCTTTGAAATGGAATCTCGATAATTTAAAATGCGATATAACATTAGAGAAAGATCTTGAAAATAAAAAGACGAAATTAACCTCTCAAAAAAATCAAAGAATTGAAATGTGATAGTTTTTGTTTGTCGTTGACAGAAAGCATACACATGGTGTTCACGATTTGAATTAATGAAGAATTAGTAGAACCGTTAGATTAAAATTAAATTAAGGGTTGAGATTTGGAGTAGGTGTATAGATCATCTTGAAGTTAATATATCTCTCCTAAAAAAATATAGAAAGTAAATATGTAAAGTTTTTTGAATTTTGACTTGAATACATATTAATTCATTTTACACTTCATTTGACATCACACACTTAAAAAGAAGAACCGTCCAAGTACTGTTTCATCAATGATATATTTTAGAATGCTTTAAAAAAATAAAATAAAAAAAGGAAGTCAGAAAAGTAGAAGAACACATGCGAGAAAAAACAAATATTATTAATATCCTTTAACCATGCTCGCAAGAAAAAATAAATGTTATTCATATCATTTAACCCACGCCTTAGGTAGAAATTACAAATCAAAATTCATTCCATATTTGTGAAAGTATGAGCCTTTTACATGGATTTATATATTATAAAAAGATAGTGCAATATCAATAAAAAAGAATATATCAATGAAATGAATAATAAATTTACACAAATTTTGTAATAAGAAACGATGTCTAGAGAAATATGATAGAGATTCAAATCTTGTTTATGTTCTTGAAAAACGGTGTTAATTTCATCGTCACTCGCATCAATCATTTATAATCTTTCTTTACATGAAACAATTGAACATCTAAAAAAAAAAACAAAATAAATTGATTTAATACCACAAAAAATTGAACGAAAAGTATGAGAGAAAGAAATATATGAAAGAGCAGTGCTAGCGACAGGCGCTTTTGCACTCTCTCAATTAGAAATCCACGTCACTAGCCTTCTTTTGGTTACCGGTTGCTCTTTTTTTTTTTTTTTTAAGGGATTTAAAACCATTTGCTTTAATCTTTTAATTATTTAAATCAAATAATAATCTGAACATGCTTTTTCACTTTTACCACCATTTTCACGTCTTCTTTGCCAAAAAAAAAAATACTATTGCCCAGATTCACAATCGCCATTTATGTTGAGGGAGAGAGAAATGAAAACATGCTCAAATATCACTTGTTCATGACTCACATAATCACTAGTGAACTCGGCCCACTCGTTCCTTTTACTCATCTTCATAAGTTCTCAACAAAAACCGCCGCCGAACAGTCACGGCACCGGAAACGGAAAGTAATTTTGTAAATGAATGAGAAGAGGGAATCAATAATTTACTGTGTTAATTTGAAACACAATCATAGTTTTCAAGATACAAATCAATACAAATTCCAAGCTACATATGCTTCTAGATCTAGATCTCATTATTTTCTTGCAATTGTCTGTCCAGCAATGATGACAATTTCATTTCAAAAATACAATTAGATTAAGATACACTTTGAAGTTCATGGTGGAGATTGAAGTTCATAGTGGTGGCTGGGTTTTACAAAAGACACAGAATAATAAGACGTGGAATTGTATAGGATGAATTATTTAGCAATGCAAGAAGGAAAAAAAAAAAAAAAAAAAAAAAAAAAAAACCTAAAGTGCCTGTAAACCGGTAACTAGTTTTAAAAAAATTGCCACGTGACCCAATACATAAGCGATTGCTTACCAGCGAGTGTGCTAGCGCCTGCAGCTAGCATTCCTCATATATGAAATTAAGAATCAAGCCCAACGTGAGTCAAAACAAACACAAGAAGTTGATATGTGGTTGAATACAGGTAGGTGGTTGAATCTATTGTGTAATGAATGATTCAACACTAATAGATTAAGAAAAGGAGTTTTTCTACTTGCACCCTAGTTAATCATGGTTGCACCCCAAAATGACAAGATTACCCTTTCATAAAATTTGATTTTCAAAAAGCCTATTCCTTCTTTTTTGGTTACACCCCAAAACCCTTCTTCCAAAACCATAATTCTCCAATCGATCGATTGTGTTCTGCGAAGATTTTCAAAACCATACTTTCTCACGTCCATTCATGATTTCAAAGAAAATTCGAAGCAAATCAGGTTAGCAAGTGTTGTTCTTCAATCGATTGTGTTTTTCTTGTTATGGGTTCTCAGTTCTGATTTTGTGTTTTCCTTGTTCTGCGATTCACAGTTCTGCGATTTTGTAAACTCAATTTAAGTAGGTTCATGTAAACTCAATTTAAGTAGGTTCATGTAAACTCAGTTTAAGTATGTTCATGTAAACTCGGTTTAAGTATGTTCATGTAAACTCAGTTTAAGTAGGTTCATGTTAACTCAGTTTAAGTAGGTTCATGTAAACTAAGTTTACATGAACCTACTTAAACTGAATTTAAGTTAACCTTGCCAATGTAAATTAAAACCGTAATGGTACAGTGCATCAGTGCAGTTGAAGGAAAAAAATTGAAACTAGCAAATAGAAGAAGAAATTCACTCACTTATATCCAATTGAGTATGGATGAAAAATATTTTGATTCACTCTTTAATTTTCATGGAGATTGATATTGAACATCAAATTGTTTGATCAATCGCTTTGTGGGGTGAAAGAGGGTGAAACTCACTGACAATGAATAAAATTAGGGTTTTAAGAAAATTTATGTAAAAGGGCAATTTTGGTATTATAATTTTTTTTTAAGAAAATTTGGGTGTAACCAGAAAAACATGGGGTGTAAATAGAAAAACTCTAAGAAAAGTTATCAAAACACTTATCAAGATTTAAAAATATACATAATAATATGTGCAAGAAAGATAATATTGCATACATTAGTTAATTGTACATATGTTTTTTATTTTAGGTTGCAGGGAGAAGAAGATGAAAGAACCGAATAAAACATATGGTATACATAGGATAAGAGCTTAAGTATAATATTATTTGAAGCAATAAAAAATAATATATATGACACAATAAAACCAAAGTTAAACAATATGACTGGTTCAACAAAACAAAATTGACACATGTTAAACTATCATTGGAGGTTCTTGACCAAAAAAAAAAACTATCATTAGAGGAATTCTTTTTAATGACATGATTGACACCTTCAGTCAATTAAAAAAGTTGATGTATCATCAGTTTTCGGTTAAATGAATATTACATTGGCTTAAAATCTTCTTAGTAAAGGCAAAGTAATACTTTTAGTTACATGAATAGTATTGTAGCTTAGAAATTTCCATGATTAGGAAAATTAATACTTTTTTTTTTTAAAGAGAGGAAAATTCATACATGATTAGCGAAATTGAGTGTGACAAATTATCAACTCTTCGGTTAAGGTAATAAAATTGTTCGTATTAAAGTAAAAATATATATTTTGCCAGTAATAGTGTGATTAGAATTTGTTGACCAAATAACCAAGTTGTTTGGGCTCCAGACTCCAGTGGTTAGGAGCTCCTTCCAAGGACGTACCCGGGAAATACCGGGTTCAATTCCCAGGAGGAACAACGCTTGGCCAGTGCGCATGCCTCTACGCATGAGCCGGATTAGTCGTTCACCTTTAGTGGGTCGAAAACCGGTGCGAAAGTCAAAAAAAAAAAAAAAGAATTTGTTGACCAAATAACTAAGTTGTTTGGACTCCAGTGGAGAGGAGCTCCTTTCAAAGATGTACCCGGGGAATACCGGGTTTGATTCCCAGGGGAACAACACTTGACCAGTGCGCATACCTCTATGCATGAGTCGGATTAGTCGTCCACCAATGGTGGGTCGAAAATCGGTGCGAAAGAAGAAAAAAAAAAAAAAAAAGAATTTGTTGACCAAATAAAATTAAGGATGGATCATTTCATACCTTTTTTTGTAAAAACAAAATTTGGACTATAAAAAAAAGTATAAACAAAATTTGAAGCACTAAAAAAACAAAAAAAATAAGATGTAACAAAATGATGCAATATAATTGGCTCAACAAAACAATAATTTTTTTTTAAGGATCAACAACACAATAATGACACAGTTAAAATATCATGTAAAATTTTAATTGACGTGTTCTGAAATAATTTAGAAATTTGATTTTTGATTACTAATATTATCCAAGTACAAAAACAATAATTTTTTAAACTAAGGGGGTGTATTGGATTAAGATTTTAAAGGACATTTTTTATTTAAAAAGTCTTAAGGATTTTAAAAGACTTTGCATGATTTTAATGACTTTCATGATTTTAATGGATTTCAACGGATTTACATCATAAGATTTTAAAGGATTTGAAAAGATTTTATGGATTTTATAAGATTTCAAAAGATTTTAAGGATTCATTGGAAAGAAATGATTATAACATACTCTTTTACAATATTCTCAATACAAACTCTTTTATTTATTTTTTTTATTTTTTTACGAAACCATTAGACAATACAAACTCTTTTACATCATAAGATTTTCAGATTTGAAATTATTGTATCAATTTTTAAGAAAAATTCAAAATGACCCGTGGATTAAAAAATATTATAAATCTATAATATCAAATTGACTAATAATAATAATAAAAAAATGTCTTATCCCATAAGTGTAGCTCTGTTGGTAACTACTGGGGATAACTTCTGCAGAAGTTGGGGTTCAAACCGCAAATTTTCCACTTCTCCACACATATAATGTGTGTGAATCTAGCCACTATTACTTGACAAAAAAAATTAATAATAAAAATGCCTTAAAAAAATAATGGCCACTTAAGAGTAATAGACATATAATTGTACCCAAAAAAAAAAGTAATAGGCATATAACAACAACAAAACAATCTGCTAAAAAAATAAATAATAATGAGAATAAATTAGTAGAAAAAAATGACTTGAACAAAACTTTAGTAAAATCACCGAATTATTTTAATGCTTGAAATAGTCTCTATGAAACTATAGCAAAATCACTTGAAATGAATTTCTTTTATTACGTATTTCCTGTAACACTTGAAATTCTGTTTGTTACGTATTTTCTGTAATACTTGAAATGTAATAATATGGAACGTGCACAGGAACAATATATTTTTTTACTGGAGCATGAACAACAACGTTGTGACCGGAGAAACAACTTCCGTAAAAAAAAAATAACGAGAAGCAAAAAAGTCTCAAGGCTATGTGTGGGAGACAAAAAAAGTCTCAAGGCTAGGTGTGAGATTGTTGGTAGATACATTTTACACTAAAAAGTCTCACAAAATCCATTACTCACAACAACCCATTAAAATCCTTAGAATTTTGAATACCAATAGACAATTTTTAAGTTGTGTAAAATCTCAATTGAATACCTCTGGATTTTATTGGACTCATTAAAAAATTCTGAAAATCCTAATTGAATACCACAAGAATGTTTTAGATTACTTAAAAGTTTTGATTAAATACCTAAAGACATTTTTAAAACAAAAAAGTCTTTTAAAATCCTTTAAAATCTCAATTGAATTAACCCCCTAATTTTAGGCTACTAACGTTATTTGCTCACTAACAACAACGCTCCTTTCTTCCTTAAAAAAAATGCTCTTTTCTTTTCGGTTACCAACTAATTAAACATGATATAACATTAAATGATATCTCATTAAATGATGCTTAGAGTAGAAAGTTGACCTGTGTACTTTGAAAAAAAAAATTAAGCCAAATATTTATATTTATATTTATAATAGAGATAGAGATTAATCGGATCTATATAAGCAGGGGATGCATAGACCCTTTGCACATATCCGAAATTAGTTTTTCATTCATAATAACAATGCCATCCTCCATTCATCATGTGTTAGTGTCACTTCTTATTTGTGTTCTTTGGACAGAACCTACCATAGCAATCAAACAGGCAAGCTTTGTGTCAAGCATCATATTTCATTATTCGATTAATTTTCTAATTTTTATATGTTAACATTTTGATTGTGACCTAATTATCTTCCATATTATTTTTTTTCTTTCTAGTCCTATATTGTATACTTAGGATCACATTCTCATGGTCCAGATCCTTCATCATTTGATATTGAATCTGCCACAAACTCTCACTATGATTTACTTGGATCTTACCTTGGAAGGTATGGTACTATACAACTAATTAAACCCTCACTATGAAATTCTCATGTGACAAAACCAAAATGAATTGATTAGATTTAATTTATTTGTTCTTACTCAGCACTGAGAAGGCCAAAGAAGCAATATTTTATTCTTACAATAAAAATATTAACGGCTTTGCTGCAATACTTGATGAAGATGAAGCAGCTGAGGTTGCAAGTATGTAATTATCATCATGCATTGATTCCTTATTTATTTTAATGAATTTAATTTTTTTTTTTAATTGATGCTACCCAATTGGTGAATGCAGAGAATCCTAATGTTATATCAATTTTCTTGAACAAAAAACATAAACTTCAAACAACGCACTCATGGGATTTCCTTCGGTTAAAGAGCAATGGTGGAATTCGAAAGGATTCAATATGGAAGAGATCATTTGGTGAAGATATTATCATTGGAAATATAGATACGGGTAATGAATGATGAATCATATCTTTATATTGCTGCATGTGATTTTTTTTTTTTTTTTTAAGCAACAAATTTTATTAAACAATCAAATCCCTGCTCAAGACGAATAGAGACCGGTGAAACTGAGAATACAAACAAAAGACGCCGTATATAAGCGGAAAACCTGAAAATAAACACCCTTGAGAACAACATCCACAAAAAACATGTCACCACCTAAAATAGACTCCTTCACGAAAAAGGTTTAGTATAACGTGACTTTTTTTTAGATGAGTATAAAGTAACTTATCTTTAGTGAAAATAATCAACTGAATATGAGCTTTGCCCTCTTTTGTACCAAAAAAAAAAAATAATAATCAACTAAATCAGAAACTAAAATAAGATTTAAGTCATTGTAAATTGATTTTCGATGATTTTATTTCCTCTAAAACTAAAATAGCTTAAGGCTATTTTATCTCATTTTCTTCCATCCATTTGAATAGATAAAGACACAAAGAAATTTAAAAATGTATATAAAATAATTAATGATGATGAAATCCACCGTCTAAATGTTTATCTCTCATTCTAAATGATTTCCTTCATCTATTTTTTGAGAAAATAGAGAGGATCTTTATTCACTAATTTTGGTCGGGATTTATTTTATGACATAAAAATAACTTTCAAAGTCCAAAACAAATTATATTTGAATTGAGGTCAGGAAAAAAATTGGGTAGCAAATAATCAAGCTTTCATTTTTAAAAGAGATATAACCATAAAAATAATAAATAGAGATCATTCTTCAAAAAAAAATAAAAAATAGAGAGATCAAGATAAAAAAAAAAATAGCCTTTAAAGAAACCATTTTATTTAACATTTCAAAGAAAAATCATTACTGAAATGATAATTTTTTTGGAAATGGATGAGTAGTTTTTAATGAAGCATCTCATTGTCCAGTCATCGTCAACCTTGATAAATATTATTTCAGGTCATGACTATTGTTTTGGGCACTTATTTTTTTTTTTTAAGAAACTAAAATGGATTAAAAAACTGAAAGCCTGGAGATTTCAGCACAAGGAGTGCTAAAACCCCGGCTAAAAGAGTTAATTATAAGAGTGCCAAAAGGCCAAAACAAGAACAAAAAAAGAAGGCTACCCCGTTACATAAATATTCCTAAGCAAGGTAAAGGGTTCAACCACCATGAATGGTAGGAGAAAACAAAATTAGGTCGGTTCGCTTTCAGCCACCAGTATGATTGGAGCTTAACTTTATCTAACAATTGATTAAAATAAGCTTCTTTTTGGTGAAATATGCGAGCATTTCTTTCAAGCCAGATCACCCACACACAAGATAGCCAAATAAGATTAAGAGTTGAGCGTTTGTTGT
The DNA here is from genome assembly GCF_003473485.1 of Medicago truncatula. Classification (NCBI taxonomy): domain Eukaryota; kingdom Viridiplantae; phylum Streptophyta; class Magnoliopsida; order Fabales; family Fabaceae; genus Medicago; species Medicago truncatula. The sequence goes on along the minus strand of NC_053045.1, from coordinate 50,668,494 downwards.
TAGAAAAGCCGCTAAAGGTGCCAAATTGATATAAATGGTCTAACACATTTTCCGGAAGCACTAATTGATAACCCAGCCAATGAGAAATGCCATACCAAAGTTTGCCAAAAAAATCACAAGAGATGAATAAGTGTTTTGGGCACTTATTAAAGAAACAAAAGAAAATAATTGAGCATTTTTTACATTTTTAAATTGACTACAAAAAATTTAAGATAATTTTACTACATTTAGTTCCTTAACATTGGTTTACATTTTCTTTTTCGTTTTGCCTTTTAAGTTTTTCATTGATCTCCCTTTATAGGATACTTGACTATTGACTACTTTTTTACTATTGACTATTCATTAAACTAAAACGATTTGTTTTGCTATATTTTTAGTACCTCATAATACTATGACTTTAAAAGGAGATTCAGATCGATCACACCCTTTATATAACTTTTGTTAAATGTTTAGGTTTTAAATTCTTTTGACAAAAAAATATATTTTGAACCAATAAAATTTAGAAAAATAGAAAAGATTGATATATTTTGAGAAACAAACAATAATTCTTCCTACTCTTACCGTAAGACCCTCCAACAAAGTATAAAAGGGTATTAAAAAAGTTAAACACCCACTTTTGATTGATATGTTGTGTTTATGTTAGGTGTTTGGCCTGAATCCAAGAGTTTCAGTGATGAAGGGATGGGACCAATCCCAAAAAAATGGCATGGAATTTGTCAAGTTGATAAACAAAATCAAGATAAATTTTTCTGCAACAGGTAACTTAATCTCGTCTGCTACAACCTTCTAATCTGAGTAAAATCGTCACCTTACAAGTAAAAAATTATATTAAAACATATATTTTTAAAATGTCTTTGATATTACTTTTATCAATTATGTATCACTCATATTGTGATTTTTACCTATAGGAAGCTTATTGGAGCAAGATATTTTTACAAAGGATTTTTAGCAAGTCCAAGTGGTGGTAAAGGTCTCCACAGTGTATCATTTAATAGTGCACGTGACATTGATGGTCATGGTACACATACTTTATCAACTGCCGGAGGAAATTTTGTTGCTAATGCAAGTGTATTTGGCTATGGCAATGGAACAGCAAGTGGTGGATCGCCAAAAGCACGAGTTGTAGCCTATAAGGTTTGTTGGGATTCATGTTATGATGCAGATATTTTGGCTGGTTTTGAAGCTGCCATAAGTGATGGTGTCGACGTGCTTTCAGTGTCTTTGGGTGGTGATTTTCCTGTTGAATTTTACGATAGCAGTATTTCCATAGGGTCTTTCCATGCAGTTGCCAATAACATAATTGTTGTGGCTGCTGGAGGAAATTCAGGACCTGCTCCTAGTACTGTATCCAACTTGGAACCATGGGTGTTTACAGTTGCTGCAAGTACAATTGATAGAGAGTTCACTAGTTTTGTTACCCTTGGTGACAACAAAACACTCAAGGTATATTGATTGTCATATTTTATTTTCATTATTATTTCCCTTACTATTACAGTTACCATTTTACTGAATTAGAATATTCTATTAGGGTGCTAGCCTTTCAGAGTTGGAATTGCTGCCTAATAAGTTGTATCCATTGATAACTGGTGCTGATGTCAAATATGATAATGCATCTTCCAAAGACGCGTAAGAATACTATCTTTTTTTACTGAATTTACCCTCTTAAGAAATTTTTATCTAGTGGAAATTTTTTCCTAATTAAAATATACTAAATCATTTGTAGCCTAAATTGCGAGGGTGGAACTCTTGATCCACAAAAGGCTAAGGGGAAAATATTGGTTTGTTTTCAAGTTCCAGATGATTGTCACTTTCTTTGTAGAACTCATAAGGGTGTGGAAGCTGCTCGTGTAGGTGCTGTTGGAATTATTTTGGCTAATTCAGATAAGGATTCAGGGAGTGGAATTCAAGCTGATCCTCACGTGCTTCCATCTTCATATGTTAACTTTATAGATGGCAGTTACATTTTTAATTACATTAACCACACCAAGTAATGATTTTGTTATTTTGTTTCAAGCTTGATGAATTCTACCTAGTTTTGATTTCGGATTTGGATTGTTTGCGGTCAGAGTTCAGTGCAATCATGTAGTCATGATATCAATAGCTATTGGATCAAGATTGGACGGTACATAATTTAGGCTCAGTTTAAAATATGTATCGTCTTATATTGATCCAACCATCCACTAATATCAAGACTGCACGAGATTTCAACAACATTCATTCCAAAACCTTTGATTTCATGTTTTTCATTATTCATAGCATTTTATATTTATTCATTCATGTATTATGTAGGTCTCCTGTGGCTTACATTTCTAAAGTGACAACACAGTTGGCTACAAAGCCAGCTCCTTTTATAGCATCTTTTTCAGCAAGAGGACCAAATCTCGTTGAGCCAACAATCCTCAAGGTTTAGTCTTCTATTTTGAATATGACTATCCTATATTAGTTGATCTTATAATAACTTAATCTTATTGTATTATTGCAATTATGATTTTTGTTTTCCGTTGTTCTAGCCTGACATCACCGCACCAGGAGTCGACATAATTGCTGCTTATAGTGAAAATATATCTCCCTCGGAACAAGAATATGATAAACGCAGAACTCTTTTCAATATTATGTCAGGAACTTCAATGTCATGTCCTCATGTTGCTGGTCTTGTTGGGCTAGTAAAATCTCTTCATCCTAATTGGAGTCCTGCTGCTGTCAAGTCAGCAATCATGACAACAGGTAAAGTAGAATTTCGCACACCGATAAGATCAGTTTGTGCATTTTCTTGCACTTTCTTTACAAGTGTATATGCATTCTATGGCAATGTTATGTTTGACATAACATAATTTTGACTTCACTTCTTTTTAGCTTCAAAGTTCAAAAACGTTGAGTTTAACACAACCTAAATATATTAACGTATTTTGCAGCAACAACAGAAGACAACACTGGGGGACCTATTTTGGATTCATTTAAGGAAAAGGCAACTCCATTTGACTACGGAGCAGGACACATTCAACCTAATCGTGTGGTCGACCCTGGACTTGTATATGACCTAAATATTACTGACTATATGAACTTTTTGTGCGCTCGTGGCTACAATAGTTCCATGCTTAGGTTTTTCTATGGCAAGCCCTACACTTGTCCAAAATCCTTCAATTTGAAAGATTTCAACTATCCAGCAATCACAATTCTGGACTTTAAAGTCGGACAATCTATAAATGTTACTCGTACTCTTACAAACGTGGGGTCTCCAAGCACATATACCGCACAAATCCAAGCTCCCCCGGAATATGTAATTTATGTTGAGCCTAAGACGCTGAGCTTTAATCAAAAGGGCGAAAAGAAGGAGTTCAGAGTTACATTAACCTTCAAGCTGCAAAGTAAGGATAAGTCTGATTATGTCTTTGGAAAGTTAATTTGGACCAATGGAAAGAACTATGTTGTTGGGATACCTATTGCACTTAACAATCCACATTAGTGAGGTATTAGTTTCATAATAATACATTTGCTACCAACTATTAAAAGTGATGTATTTCTTTTTCTTCCCATTGCAATAAAGGTTTTTTTATGGTATTTGCAATGCACGAGTTCTCTCAAGATGGAAGGGAATATGCAATGTTCAGTTTTCGAATGTTTTAAGGTGGATGAAATTAAAAGTAAAAAATGAAATAAACCTGACATTTTGTGATCATAAATACTGAATTGACAATAACACCAGTTCTCGGCTACAATAATTAAGACAAGTTCTATGCAAAATCAAAGAAGTCACTGATCATCCTTTGCTAAGTTTGTTAGTTTTTAATATTTACATATTAAGCACAAGTTTTTGTTTTGTATTCATTTTAAAGGATATCATTAATTAAGATCATTCGTTTATCAAAATATTTTTGTATATTAGTATATTTTACTTTCATGTCAATCTTATGCACAAAGAAACAAGACCTTAATGGCAATCTAGCCTATTGTGTGTATTTAATGACTTACTTAGTTGACTACTAGTGTATTTAAGGTTGTTGACACTCATAGTCTCTAGTAAAAGTATTGCATTTATCCACACACAAAAAGTATTGTGTATACTAGAAACCTAAGCCTTTACCCCATGAAAAGTGTAAAGCTTAAGAAATTTACTCCATTAAATTTGCAACATAATAGTTATGTTCTTTTTTTTTTTGTTGGAAAATGTTAATTTAGAACTTTTACAACCTACATAGTATAATGAATACTCCATTGATATATTGATGGATCAAAACAAATATAGAACTTCGAAAACTTAGGTATTAAATTCTGAAAAATGACTAAATTAATTGACATTGTTTAACTTAATCAACCAAATAGTTATTTTGCAAACTCTATCTAATAAATCATCCAACTCTTACCATTTCAAAGAAAAAAAGGAAAAAAAATCATTTTGTTCTGCTCGGCAAAAATGATAGTGGATAGCTAATAAGTTATCTTATAATGGATGAGTTTACCGTGAGTAGACTTTTTAATTCAAATTCAATTCACCACAAACAACACCAAAATTCAATTTATTCACCAATTCATCCTAAAATCAACCCTAATTTCAAAATCAAACACTGCCGCCCTGCACCAGCCACTCTGTTTCTTTTCTTTTTTCTCTCTTTTATTGACCATTCATAAAACATAAAAAGCTTCTGGGTTTGAAAATTAGGTGTTGGTGATATACCGTTAGATACGATGGACCTCCTTTATCCAACAGTCTTCTTTTTAAAAGGTTTAAATTAATAAAATAGAACCAAATTGATGGCAAAAACAAAGATAAAAAACCAAATTGAAACGCTTAATAGTTAAGGGATCAAATCGAAAAAAAGAATTAAGTTAAAGGACCAAATGATATATTACGCTTCTTTTTTTTTCTGTTACATCCCAAAGGGTGTTTAAGCAATGTCCTCTTACCTATCTACAATGTATAAGCTCTTTTGGGTTGGATTTTTTTTCTTTCAAAAATACGTTCAATCTTAAATACAAATAACACATGTAACAAATAGATAAGAATGAATTTAAATATTAAAAAAAATGTAACAAACACAATATGAATATACCATGTAAGCCTTTTTATGCTAAGAAGATACCCAAACAGCAAGTAAATACCAATGTAATTCACAACAAAAACCCAGGAGAGAAAGCTAACATATCATAAGTATCACTAAAATTGCACCAAGGGTGAAACTAGCAGAAATAACTTGACAGGCTAATTAGTAAATTATGGTCCGAGTACCACTAACTGGCCTGGGTAGCTCTACTTGTTTCCACGAGTTATTACTCTGAAAGAAAGCCATGGTCTGAACGCCCAAAAGCCTAAGACATACTCATACCAGAAAATAAAAAATAAACAGGTCACGCCACCACAATGCATTTTCAATTGCCTTCCTCAACAACACGCTTATCGTCATCCTTTTCTTCATAGTCATCCTCGTCTTTTTCCTGCCAACAAGAAATATTCTAAGTCTATCAGTTCAAAAGTTTTAGCATCATTAATTTAATATGCAAATTATGCACCATTCATTTCGTTTAAAAATGCCTTTCTTGGTACAAATACCAGTCAGTCGGATTACTTGCCCAAGTGTTTTTTATTTGTTATCAAACATCTTAAACATTTGTTCACTTTATTTATTATTTTTGTATCATGAACATGATTCCAATCTATAGCTTAATGTCGTGTCTTCACCGAAATGGAATTCACATAGTGACAGTGTAAACCCAAATGTTCCATATTTTTTATATTAACATTTCCACTATGTACTAGATTGGGATTGAAAATTAAAGCTCAGTTCAGTCTCTTCAGTTCACAATTTGCTGCCAGAAGCATGTGCATGTGCTGAAAAATTATTAAATTCAGCAAGGATCCAGTATGGATAATATCACTGCACCAAACTCCTTTAACTAAAAATTATGAATTCAGCATGGGTCAAGTGGTTATCAGATCCCATACAATTGTTAAAAGCAGTAATCCCAGAACTTTTGTTAATCACCTCTATTTTGTCCAAAAAAAATGGAACTTTAATTACCTCATCATCAGCATCTTTTACATCAGGTTCCTCCTGTACATTAAAGTTAGCTACAGTTAGAAACACAATGGAAGAGAAAGAAAAAAAAAAAAAAAAAAGCCATAAATATGATAGTCGTCCTTGTAATTTGGACCAGTTTTGATTTTTGTCCCTGTAAAAAAAAAAAACTTTGAAAAATATCCCTGTAAAATTTTTTGTTTGAAAAAGGTCCCTGGCCCCACTTCCGATCTGATTTGGCATTGTTTTTACCATGTGGCAGTTGCTGACTGTGCAACTTTTGCCACGTGGCATGCCACATAATTAAAAAAAAAATATTCAAAATTCTGTTTTTAAATTAAAAAAATTTAAAAATCATAAAAAAACTGTTAAAATTAAAAAAAAGTGAAAATTCAATTTTCGAAAATTAATTCTTTTTTTAATTTGAATATTATATATTACATTTTTTTTCGAAAATACTGAAAATTATATTTTCAAAAGTTATAAATTTTGAGATTATATAATTTTTAATTTTAATTTTCAAACATTTATTTCCATATGTGAAAAAAAAAAAAAAGGAATTTCCAATTTTTTTCTTCATATTTAAAAAAATATAGGATTTTTTTATGATTTTTTTTCAGTTTTTTTAATTTTAAAAAATAATTTTTAAATATTTAATGACATGGACTGCCACGTGGCAAAAGTTGCACAGTCAGCAACTGCCACATGGCCAAAACATACCATGTCAGCAAAAAAGTGGGGCCAGGGACCTTTTTCAAACAAAAAATTTTACAGGGATGTTTTTCAATGTTTTTTTTTACAGGGACGAAAATCCAAACTGACCCAAATTACAATGATGCTTTTAAATCCAAACTCACTTTTATTGCTAAGAGGTTTAGGGTGAGTGTGAATCAAAGGATCAAGAGGATAGATGAAAATTATTATCCAAACTTATATACTCTCACTACTTTGTCTTTCCTTAGAACCCATGACCATACTCATAATTACCAATATGAATGGAGAATTATTAGAACTAATTGTTTGATTATTCTACCTAATTCGGACATTACTAATCCGGAGGTGGTGGAAAATTTGCTTTATGTTGGTACTAACCCACAGGTACAAGATGATGGTGATGATGGTGGTGATGAAGAGGAGGTAGGTGCACAACACCATGAACAAAAAGCCGGTGGAAACTATAATGATAAACGGTGGACATGGATGCAAACCAAAGTTCAAATAATATGCATCGAGCAACAAAAACAAGGTGTTGAAATGGTCGGGATAAGAAACGATGTCCTAAGGGGCAATCAAATAAATGAATAACACAATCAAATGTTCCAATACATGATGCAACACCTTCACCTCCAAGGTCCACCTTGTGGATTTCCATAAAATTGTGAGCTCTCCTCTTCCTCTACTCTTCTCTACTTCTCTTCTTCTCTTCTTCTTCTTCTTCTTCTTCTTCTTCTTCTTCTTCTCCTTCTTCTTCTTATTCTTCTTCTTTTTCTTTTTCTTATTTTGAATCATTGAGGACAATGCTTCTCCTAAGTGTGGGGGGAGCCTAATAAAGTGTCTTTAGTCGTAGTGTTTCCAAACTCCCTTGAACTTTATTCTTTTGTTTTGTTTTATTGTAAAAGGCATGGTTAAGTAGCTAATTTTTATTGAAAATATCATGGCACAAAATTTTCATTGTCTCCTCTTATTTGATTGATTCTTGTACATAAAAGCAAACTCTTGTGTTTTAAGTCTTCTTGATATACCCACATCTTGTTTTAAAGTGAATAAAATTCTCCAATAAGAAAAACACAAAGTTGCTTCCCTTGAGTAAATGTATGAATAGGTATTTTAAGGAAACACGTTTTAATCTTAGTGGTGCATTAACCTTTAAAGATTCTCAAAGTGCCAGTAGTATAAGTTAGTATAAGGGAGTTCATAAAAAGCCAAAAAGCCAAATAAATTCCAAAGATCTAATCATTGAATCTAGATTGGGGAAGGAGGTAGGCCCTCCGACTTCCTACGTGAAGATGATTGTTATCTTGAGGAAAAACTTTAAAAAAGCATCATTGAATCTAGATTGGGGAAGGAGGTAGGCCCTCCGACTTCCTACGTGAAGATGATGTTTTAAGGGATACCATTGAATCTAGATTGGGGAAGGGGGTAGGCCCTCCGACCTCCTACGTGAAGATGTTGTTCCTTAAATAAAGAACTTAAAATGTGCAAATGGCAAAGAACAAAGATTCTCAAATACTCCCATCTCTCTTATATGAATTATAGAAGGAATCTTTCTTGGTTGGTTTAGTGCTAGGATTAGACCATGTTTCCTCATAATGCCTATCTTATACAGGAGCAAGAAAAGGGTTAGACTTCACACACACACTCACTTGAAACTTGATCGTTGGGTTGAATAAAAATTACAAGAAATGCTTGAGTTTGTGATTAGTGTACATTTGAGATTTAAGCCCTTGAGGAGACATGTGCTTTAATTGAATTGTCATTTGATATAACTGTTGGTGCTACTATGTTTATGCCTTTTGCTTGAGGACAAGCAAAGATTCAAGTGTGGGGGAGTTTGATGAGTCATTTATATACTATTTTAATATGCTTTTTAGTTTAGTTTTATTTAGATTTTATATAATTTTATATTAGTATTATTTCCTTTTTAGGATAGTTTACTTTAAATTGCAATTTATTATATTTCAGGGAAGAATATTGGATGGATTGAGTCTTGGAGCAAAAGAAAGGGATTTGGAGCAAATTGGACACGAAAATACGAAGATTGGGAAACAAAATATATCTCCCACAAGTCAGAAGCCTGGCACGGCCCGTGCTAGCCTTGGCACGGCCGTGCCACCCTCCAGAAGACCTTTTGCTGCTTTTGCTTGGACTCCAAGCTATTCTATTTTGGCGCACAATCTACCGAGGAATATTCTTGGAATATACTTGCTTAGATTTTAAGTCAATTGTGTACTATAAATAGAGTAGCTAGCCATCACAAATATTCATCTTTTCTTGGAATACAATATGTGACAATTGTCTTTCTAATAAAAGTTCATTTTACTTTATTGTTATTTACTTTTATGCTTTCTCTCTTCTTCCCCTTGTCTACGATGAACATTAGTGAGTAGACTTCTCTTGTCTTGGGATTGTTGGATAAGTCTAAATGACATAATCCTAATCAAGGCAAGCTCTAAGCCTTAATCTTATGTAACCCTAATTTCTTATCTGAATTCACCGTCTTAACATGGATCAACCATTATCAAACTGTGGAAACGAAAGTGGAGGGTTTGATAATTGTTTATCCATTATTCCAAATATCAATTCATAAAACGAAAGTGGAGCTTTGATATTCGAACAAGTGAATTCAGACAAGGATTGCAAAGTCAGCGAAATAGGCTTTGCAATCTTTGAGACATATAGTTTCGATCTTCAAGGGAACTAATAACAATCAAGTCAGCGAAATAGGCTTGGTTGTTAGAGGAACCAAAATCTAATAGTAATCAAGTCAGCGAAATAGGCTTGGTTGCTAGAGGAACATAAGAGAAACTGTCTTGAGAAATTAGGTCTAACATAACATTATAAGCTTATAGTTTTGGTTTGAGAAGGACTTGTTATTTAGATGAAACCAACGATCCCAAGGCTTTTATCTTTTCTTTTATTATTTACTTTCAATCAAAAACCCAAAACTTTCTACCTTATAAAACTTTAGTCTAATCATTATCTAAAGTTAATTGAATTCATAACTCCCTGTCGGAACGATACTCTATTTTACTACTTCGGTAGGACCGTGCACTTGCGGTTTTATCTCATCAATAACTATGACTGCTCGCTTAAGCGAACGGGTAAGTGAACCAGCATGGTCAGTTCTAGAACTCGGTCGCTTAAGCGAACCGTAAGTGACCAGTAAGCGTACATTACTGGTAGCTACTAAAACTTGTTTGCTTAAGCAAACATGCCCAGTTTCAGCAACTTTTGATGTTTGTTCCGGGTCTTAGGGGGCCAATCCGAGTTTTGTAAAATGCTTCTTTCAACTTGTTTAACATCTGTTTGAACCCCTAAACCTACTGGAACATGTTTTACTCATTCAAACTTGGGATTTTCCGTTTTGGTTTGAAACTTGAAATTTTGGGAATTATCGGATTTTGTCTAATTGAACTTTTGTGAACTAAATAGGATTACAAGTTGAGCCTACAATTCCTATAGACTTAGACAAGACTTGTAATGTTGGATAAACGTCTTAATCATGTCAAACTTGAATTTCGGGTGGGAATGTGGAAAATGTGAACTTGAGTTTTCTCATACGAACTTAAGCTATTCTTTGAACTAATGCCTAATAGTTTGTAAGTGGCTTAAGCTCATGACTACATGATTGATTAAGATTAATTTGTGAGTTTTCTAACTTGAATAAGTTATAACTTTGGAAAAATTATCAATGTTGGTCGTTTACGACTTGGTACGGTTTTTGTCGGAAACAATTCTTAAGGGCCAATTACTTTACATTCATTTGTGATTAGTTGTATATGATTGAATGAAGATATTTGAGTAAATGGTAAGTATTGGATTTGATGTTTATCACAAGGTGTTGCATTTTTCATTTTACTTGGATAATGATAAATTGTGCAAGGTTGATGAACTATGTAATATAGTTAAAGTTGATTATTGGATATATGTTGATGAATTATGATATTTGGTGATGACTCTTGATTGAATAATGACATGCTGATTGTGTGGATGTAAATACTTGATAATGCAATTGTTGTTGAAATTGAACAATGTAATTGGAGGTGTACTTTTACATTGTGTTGGTGTATATAAGTTGAGTAGTTGCATTATTCGGTATTTGCTTATGTCTATGGATCATAGTCATATCGAGTCATATGTGAAATGTAAAAGGAGGTGTACTTTTACATGTTGTCGGAGGTGTACTCTTACATATGATGTGCGGTTGGCATCATGGGTAACGGACTAGACGTTGTTGTGCTTGGTACCACATGCATGTAGGTGTCGTATTTAGGCGCATTGCATATTGACATGATTCGTAATTGCTACTTGTGTATGATAATTGTTGAAACTTATGAAGCAATTGTAAATGATAATTGTTGATGATTTGTGACGAGATTGTGAATGATGATTATTGATGATAAGTGTGTTTGATGAATACATATTGTGAGAATTGGAATTATAGCAAGTATGTGTACATGGAACTTATTTACTCGTGATTAATTATGTGATACTTGAATTGAATTATTCATGCTTAATTGTTTATGTGGATTATGATTGATGTAATGCTTACCCCCAGTGGTTTTGACCGACTATCTGTCTGTATGGATGGGTAGACGTTGTGCAGGAGTAGTTGCTTGGTGAGTTGCTCGGCGGTTGCTTGGATAGCGGGAGCTATCTCCGCTGTCGTGTCTTTAGAGTAGTATAGGCTCTAATCTAGGTGTCTATTTATGCTTATGTATTTGATATCATGGCATGTATGTTTTGAAGTATATGATTTATATCCGCTGCGACTGATGAGATTTCTATGCATGCATGTTGATTTTGGATTTTGGTTCGATGACGTAGCGTCTATTTCTTGAATATATTTATTATTCGCGTGTTTTATCGCTTTAATAGAAATAGGGCGTTACATCGAGGGTGGTGTACGAGGCCGGACTGGACGGCTATGCAGGGGGGCCTTCTGAGTTCACGCTTTTACCTCACTTTGGTGGACATGTGGCATGCAGGATATGGGTCGATGCCGATGTAAGTATAATTTAATGTTTATTTTACTTCTTTTACTATTTATACAACTTATTCTAATTATTATTTTACTTATTTAATGTTAGAATTAAAATTTCTGTTAACTTATATTTAATGTTTGTTTTACTTATTATTTATTTAACAGTGTTGTTTGTTGTTTTTAGTTTTTGTATTTCAATTTCGAAGAAAACATAGGATGAAAGGTATCTCGCACGGGAAGAAATTGAGCCTTAAAAACTTGACCATGCCTAAGCCAGGGGAACAAAATGAGTGGTTTTGGTCAGAAGTGAATATGTCCGGTCTTACACCCCTCCTGACTAATGGGTACGAGAACATATCTCACAGGTTCGCTTGTGCGATAACAGAGAGATGGCATGAGGAGACCAACAGCTTCCTTCTACTTGTTGGGGAGATGACCATCACACTAGATGATGTGGCGTGTCTCCTAGGCATCCCATCATTGGGAGGCTCGTTCCTGATAAAGAGTTAACACGTGGTGAGGGGCAAGAGATGATGCAGGCGCACCTACTTTTTACAGCGGAGGCTGCCGCTAAGGAGCTGACAAGATAGGGTGCTGCTCACATCAATTTTGGTGCACTGAAGAGGTGCTACGAGGAGCTCTTCAATAGGTGTAACCAGCTGCTTGTGTCTGACACAAAGGAGGAGCAAGAGGAGCAAGCTCGAGTTAGGCTGGCCTGCATTAAGGCGTTTCTGTTGCTCTTGCTTGGCTGGACCATTTTTTTCGGCAAGAACAACAACAACATTAATTTGCTTTGGCTGCTTGTGCTGCAAGATATGGACGAGTTGGACAGTTGGTCATGGGGTGGGATGGGACTTGCTTTCCTATATGAGCAGCTATCTCTTACCTCCGACTCATCTGTGGCCTCCTGTGGTGGTAACATGACATTGCTTGTGGTAATATTTGTTTTTCTTCTTTTTTTACTTATTGAATCATAAATGTTTAGTTGTTTGTATAATTCTTGTGCTGATATAAATATTTGATTCTTTGTGTTTGCAGGGATTGACTTTGGCGCACTTCTCGAACATCATTATGAGGATTGATGATGATGACTACGACCCTACTGTTTTTCCGCTTGTGATTCAATGGAAACCTCCAGGGGATTTTATAATCCTCGACACTACAGAGCTGCCATCGATTTGTTGGACCATTCACATGTCACCTGGAGGCCGTACGAGAGACGACGACACATCACGCCCTTTCAGGACATATGTTGGTACTCCGGATGGATCATGGGCGGCAGCGACATGAAGGTCCGTCACTTGCCAGAGCGGGTTCTTAGGCAGTACGGGCATGTCCATACTATTCCCAGGGCTCCTACAGACATTGAGCTTATTGCGACAGATGACGTGGCCCAGGCCTTCACGGAGTTTGCTCTACATGTCCTCAGCCATCAGCAGAGGGGTCATCAAATTCCAAATAACCAGCTGTGGGCTCATACTAGGGGGTATATGAGATGGTTCATTAGAGTATCACATCCTATTGTGAACCCCCCTGCGGCCATTCCTGAGCAGCAGTTGTTCCTCCTCGTCGTGTCCCTCCTTACGAGGAGGTTCTTGTTGAGCAGCAGTGGGCCAGACATCCTCCCGACCCATACCAGATCATCAGCAACATCAGGGCCAGAGTGGACGGTGCAATGGGACATCCTGCTGTGTTTCATAATCCAGAGGAGGTTATGCGCTTGATGCAGGGCATACAGTCTGAGTGGAGCATGATGGAGCAGATGCCGGCTCTGTGGAGGAGGAGTAGAAGTCTACGGGATGGACCAGTATGACTTGTGTAGCTTTTTTTTTATGACATTTTGTTGGATTTGGTTGTAAACCTATTACACTTGCGCTTTTTAGCGTTGTTTTTTATGACATTATTCGTTACTTTTTTCCGTTGTTTTATTCTGATATTTTTCGTTGATTGAATGAATGTTTGAATGAATGATAAAAAATGTCTGCTTGAAGGATTGAAACATTAGGGAAAATAGAGGTTTCTGCCTCTTCTGGTTTCATGCACAGAGTGTGCTTGAGTTAACTCACGCATATGCTAATGGTTGCGTGAGTTAACTCACGTAGTGCTTTACACATGTGTTACTTAAGTAGCGCAACGTTAGTTAACTAACACATTAATTTACACTTGCGTTAGTTAGCTAACGCATGGGTATTTTGGGCAAGCCTGCAGGGCGCGAGCGAAAAGTGCAGGGAAAAGAGCAATTTTTTTTTTTTAGATTAGATTAATAAAAATAATGTTTAATCTTTTTGTTATAACTTTTGTAACGCGTGTAAATTATGACTTTCAAAATTATAAGTACAATTATTCGTGACTTTTAAATTGTCACATACCCAAAAAAAGTATGTTTATCTTTTTCAATAACAACACTCGTATAACAAATATAATATAAATTTGTTTAGGGGTATAATTCCAATTATAAAAAATTCGGTCCAAAATCTATATCCCCTTTATATAATATTGTTGGGATATTTCATATTTTAATGAGATTTATTTTTTAATTAAAATTTAAAATAATATTGTTAAAGGATAAAATAGTAAACAAAATGGTTTAAATTAAGGTAAAATAGGTAATAAAAAAGACAGCCCAAACTCATGTATTTTAGGCCTATATATATATATATATATATATATATATATATATATATATATATATATATATAGGCATAGTATAGAATATATTTATCCCTTTTTACTACTTTTTTTTTTTAATTACATCCCTAAATATTTATTTTATTTTAAGTAATTTTTTTTATATTAAATTAACTATGTATGGTTTACTATTAACATATTTTGTTTCGCATAAACAATAGAACACAAATCAATCCATTATTGGTTGCAAAACTGTCCTATCAAGTCGTTTTTCAGTGTGAGTTCAACCCCTCCATATGGTTTATAACTTGCTCTTCAAGGTAGCCACTGTCAAAGGGATTGACTCATTTTGTTAAACCACTCTACCATGGCTATGGTTGCATGCCTCAAGACCAAGATGGTATTTTCCCTTGTAGATTGTAATAGCCGATATATCCCCTTTGACGCATGCTTTTGGCAACTGGTTCAATAATAATAACTAATCTTAAAAAAAAGAAAAAGATGAATAAAACGTTTTGTGTGTGAGTGGTGTGTTGTGTAAAAAGAACGAAGAGAACCTGGTAAAAATAATGAAATGAAATTATCACGAGAACCACCGTTAGAACAAATTACTGACTGTTAATCCAAAGGTCTCCTTTATCGATCCGCGTGAAAGCTATTTCAACCAATAGAAAGGTGGCATGATTTTTAGTATAAATACACCACATTTTGAACAGTGTACTCACGCTTCCCACCAAATCCAAAATTCAAAATGAAGCGCAAGAAAGGTGAAAGCAGCGGTTCTGCTCAACGCCGCCGTGTTGGAGATCAACCTCCACCAGCCGTCGCAGATCAACTCGCTCAGCCTCTACCAGCCGTTGCAGATCAACTCGTTCAGCCTCTACCAGCCGTTGCAGATCAACTCGCTCAGCCTCTACCAGCCGTGGCAGATCAACTCGCTCAGCCTCTACCAGCCGTTGCAGATCAACTCGTTCAGCCTCCACCAGCCGTCGCAGATCAACTCGCTCAGCCTCCACCAGCCGTCGCAGATCAACTCGTTCAGCCTCCACCAGCCGTTGAAGATCAACTCGTTCAGCCTCCACCAGCCGTCGCAGATCAACTCGCTCAGCCTCCACCAGCCGTTGCAGATCAACTCGTTCAGCCTCTACCAGCCGTCGCAGATCAACTCGGTCAGCCTCTACCAGCCGTCGCAGATCAACTCGCTCAGCCTCTACCAGCCGTTGCAGAACAACTCGTTCAGCCTCTACCAGCCGTTGCAGATCAACTCGCCTCCACCAGCCGTCGCAGATCAACTCGCTCAGCCTCGACCAGCCGTCGCAGATCAACTCGCTCAGCCTCTACCAGCCGTCGCAGATCAACTCGGTCAGCCTCTACCAGCCGTCGCAGATTAACTCGCTCAGCCTCCACCAGCCGTGGCAGATCAACTCGCTCAGCCTCCACCAGCCGTCGCAGATCAACTCGCTCAGCCTCCACCAGCCGTGGCAGATCAACTCGGTCAGCCTCTACCAGCCGTCGCAGATCAACTCGCTCAGCCTCTACCAGCCGTTGCAGATCAACTCGTTCAGCCTCGACCAGCCGTTGCAGATCAACTCGCTCAGCCTCCACCAGCCGTGGCAGATCAACTCGCTCAGCCTCCACCAGCCGTCGCAGATCAACTCGCTCAGCCTCGACCAGCCGTCGCAGATCAACTCGCTCAGCCTCCACCAGCCGTCGCAGATCAACTCGGTCAGCCTCCACCAGCCGTTGTAGATCAACTCGCTCAGCCTCTACCAGCCGTTGCAGATCAACTCGCTCAGCCTCCACCAGCCGTGGCAGATCAACTCGCTCAGCCTCCACCAGCCGTCGCAGATCAACTCGTTCAGCCTCTACCAGCCGTTGCAGATCAACTCGCTCAGCCTCTACCAGCCGTGGCAGATCAACTCGCTCAGCCTCTACCAGCCGTGGCAGATCAACTCGTTCAGCCTCTACCAGCCGTTGCAGATCAACTCGTTCAGCCTCCACCAGCCGTCGCAGATCAACTCGCTCAGCCTCCACCAGCCGTCGCAGATCAACTCGTTCAGCCTCCACCAGCCGTCGCAGATCAACTCGCTCAGCCTCTACCAGCCGTTGCAGATCAACTCGCTCAGTCTCCACCAGCCGTTGCAGATCAACTCGTTCAGCCTCTACCAGCCGTCGCAAATCAACTCGGTCAGCCTCTACCAGCCGTCGCAGATCAACTCGCTCAGCCTCTACCAGCCGTTGCAGAACAACTCGTTCAGCCTCTACCAGCCGTTGCAGATCAACTCGCCTCCACCAGCCGTCGCAGATCAACTCGCTCAGCCTCCACCAGCCGTCGCAGATCAACTCGCTCAGCCTCGACCAGCCGTCGCAGATCAACTCGCTCAGCCTCTACCAGCCGTCGCAGATCAACTCGTTCAGCCTCTACCAGCCGTCGCAGATCAACTCGGTCAGCCTCTACCAGCCGTCGCAGATCAACTCGCTCAGCCTCGACCAGCCGTCGCAGATCAACTCGCTCAGCCTCGACCAGCCGTGGCAGATCAACTCGCTCAGCCTCGACCAGCCGTCGCAGATCAACTCGCTCAGCCTCGACCAGCCGTGGCAGATTAACTCGCTCAGCCTCCACCAGCCGTGGCAGATCAACTCGCTCAGCCTCGACCAGCCGTTGCAGATCAACTCGCTCAGCCTCCACCAGCCGTCGCAGATCAACTCGCTCAGCCTCCACCAGCCGTCGCAGATCAACTCGTTCAGCCTCCACCATGACAAACGGAGAAAGGCCCTTGAGTTTCAAGAGGGTGATCATGTATTTATAAGAGTGACTCCGATGACGGGTGTAGGACGTGCTTTGAAATCGAGAAAGTTGACTCCGAAGTTCATTGGTCCGTATCAGATTTCAGAGAGAATCGGAACGGTGGCATATAGAGTTGGCTTGCCACCACATCTATCGAACTTGCATGATGTGTTTCACGTGTCACAACTTCGGAAGTATGTAGCAGATCCTTCACATGTTATTCCGAGAGATGATGTACAGGTTCGGGACAATCTCACAGTTGAGACTTTGCCGTTGAGGATCGATGATCGGAAAGTAAAGGCATTGAGGGGCAAGGAAATACCCTTGGTGAGAGTCGTTTGGGGCGGAGCAACTGGTGAAAGTTTGACTTGGGAGCTGGAAAGTAAGATGAGGGACTCTTATCCTGAGTTGTTTGTTTGAGGTAAGATTTCGAGGACGAAATTCAGTAATTTGGGGAGAGTTGTAACACTCTAATTTTTATTTAATTATTTTTAATTGTGTGGTGTCATTTATGTGATTTTTGGTGATTTATGTAGTGTATATTTATTTATTATATGATTATTTTATTAAATAATTAAAGTAATATAAGAATAGGATTAATTATTATCTTGGGGGTTATGAAATAATTAACATAATTAGTAGGGAGTTAATTGCTAATTAGGGAGTGGGAGGTTACATTTTGGGAGTTGAGAAAAGGAAAGAAAAAGAGAGAAAACAGTTTTACGTGAAAACAGTCTGGTTTTGGGAGAAAAGCTAGTGCAAGGGAGAGAAGCTTAGGAATCATTGCTGCTGTATTTTTTCTGCAATTCTAAGGTAAGGGTGAGGTTTACCGCAATTATATAGATTCTGAATGTTGATTGTGTTCTAACAGGTTTATGTGAGGATTTGGGAGAAATTGGGTTTTTGTTGATTAAGGAGTTTTGGGTGTAGGAATCATAGAATTGATGGTAGAAATGGGTTCTGGGTGCATAAAACCTTTCATTTCATATCTGTAAACTAATTTGGGGAGTGATTTGAGGAAAAATGGGATTTTTGGGAAAAACCTGCATTCTGCCCGTACAGAAGTTCATCGCTCGCCTCGCGAGTAGCCATTACTCGCCATAGCGAGTGAACAACTTCATCGCTCGCCTCGCGAGTGATACAGCTCGCCATGGCGAGTAACCTTGTAAAAATCTGGATTTTGAAAAAGTTGTTATAAGCCGTATTTTGGGTAGTTTCGTGTACCTAGATGATTCTTAAGAGGACTAGAGCAAGTTTTAAGTGTAAAAGATGATTAGGGAGCTTAGAATTGAGGTTTGAGTGAGAAAAATGTCATTTTTTCCCGAGAGCACCATATTTCTGTTCGCCTCGAGTTCGCCTCCAACTCGCCATGGCGAGTACCTGTTTTTCTGAGCTCGCCATAGCGAGTAGATGAGCTCGCGAGGCGAGCTTCCCAGTATTTGGTTGGTTAATTTCTGTTGTTGTTTGGATTGTGTATTTGGTTGAATTATTGCATGGCTTGTATGCTGATATATATTTCCCTGGACGTTTTGGTTGGTTTTGATGAATGGATGCTGACTGAATGAATGTTGTATTTAATTAAATTCCCTTAAAGGTGTAAGTTGGTTGGTGAATCATATATACGTATATGTCTAGGTTGGTTGGTATGTAGATATACTCTATGGGGATTAGTTGCATTAACATAACAGTGGGAGAGCTTCGGCTCTGGAATGCTTAGTCGTTCAAAGTGGTGGAGTACTAGTTACTCAAAGTGGTGTAGTGGTGAGGACTTATGTCCTGTTGAGAATGCTTTAACCATTCGACAGCGGTGTGGGTCACGGCCCTGATTTTTGGTACCACATGCATGGGTGTTTAGAGGAGTCTTAGTGGAGTGGTGATAAGTTGTATATATTGTTGAGAGGTGTATGAATTAATATTGAGATAAGATGCGAAAATGATGTTATATAAACAATAATAATGTTGATGATTTATGATAGGGTGTTAGATTCAATTGATGTATTCTTTATCTATATTTTGTTGTGAATCTCACCCCTTCTGCTTGAAAATGTTGCCCTTCCTATGGGTAACTTGCAGGTGATCCTGAGTAGTTGGTGGTGGCTCAAGTGTCTAGGGCTCTGATACGTGGGATGGGATTTTATTGTTTAAATTCATTCTATGTATCAAATTTTGGTTAATGTTGTTGTAGCCCTATGATTGATGGAATATTTTATGTTGAGGCTTAATGCCAAGATTATTTTGGATAATGGAGTTTAATTTAAAGATTATTCCGCTGCAGTTTAATGAAGGATGTTGTTAAATAGTTTTAATCTATTTAAGAATTTATATTTTGTAGTGTGACATGCCGTTTAACGTGGAACTCTGATTTTATAATTATAATTAAATTGATTTTGGGAAACGGGGTGTTACACGTGGCAGATCAACTCGGTCATTGTTTCCAATTTGTATGAATGAATGAATGAATGACAATTATCTGTTTTAAATCCTTTATTAATGAATTGAAATAACTGTTACAGCGATTGTGATTGGGAATGAATATGGAAATGGATTTTTATGAACCCAATTTATTAACTATTAAATGGATCTGAGTAGTCAATACCATAACCCTATCTAACATTCTGAAATGGATCTGACAGTAAAAGGTACTGATATTGATTGAAATTTCAAAGGGAAAATCACTTTGGCTAACCGAGCATTTATAATTTCAAGAACCTTTCTGATGTATCTTTCCTGATTAAGTTTATATGTGTTGTTGGTATTTATTTCGAAAGAAGACGAGACCAATGAGTTCTACGAGTTGACTGATAAAGATTATTACAAACTCTTGGCTACTAAAAAGGAAGGTAAAATTGATCCTCATCCTTGTATTTGATGAATAAATGACTCTATAGACGATAGTTTAGATATAGTAGTTGTCAAGGGATGTGTCCTTTAAATATCCCCTTCATGGCATTGTTATTTAAATTATATGTATAGATAAAATTTTGAAGACTCGAAATCTAAGGTAATTAGATTTTTCTGACCATTATATATATTGACAATTTTTAAAATAAACAAAATCAGCAAAGGGTAATCTTATCTTATCATTTGATTTGATCTTGTTTTTTAGGCTGTATTTAGAGTTTGTTTTCCTGATAATCACACGTTGGAAGCTACATTTAATCCATCAGAAACTATCCAAAGTTTAGTTGATCTACTCAATAAAGTGATTGCATAACCAGAGAAGCCATTTGATTTTGTAAGCTTGTTATATCCTGTAATTTGAACTTATCTCACAAGTTGATTTTATTGCGCACTGAACTTAAACGAATCACATGCGCCTTTTATTATGCAGATACTATTACGCCCAAGAAGAAGCTAATCAAAGATGTTTCACAGGATTTCTATACTGCTGGATTTTGTCCTGGTGCCATTGTGTACTTCTCGTATGATGTTTCTAAAGGTGAGTTCCTTGTGTGAGAAGGATTATTTTCCAAAACACGTCTCGCTTTGTGAATTTACAGTTTGATTTATTATACATGTTCAGTTGTTCATGTCTATCTAGTGGGAAAATACTTTCTTATTGATGTTCATTCCTTTGTCACAACTTCTATTAGAACTATTGTTCTGTACAATGATAGCTTTAGATATGAAAAGTAAAATCACTTCTATTAAGTACCTAGACTGTGACTGTTCGAAGCAAAGTACCTTAAATAGGTTTTCAGAATTTTATTAAGCACTTCTGACTAGACATGTAACTCAGGATCTTCATACTTCCTTGACAATGCATCTGCCCCCGTTCGAAGCCCCCGACTGTATAGATGATATCAAACTCATACCCTAGCAATTTAACTAACCTATTATGTTGGCTCTGACTGTGTGGTTATTCTCTGTTCTAGCAAGTATCTTAAACTCTTCTTGTTAATGTACACTTGAAATTTCCTTTCAAGTAGACAATGCCTCTATATCTGTCGTTGTTAATTTAACTTTAGGCCTATATATTTTGAGTCAGTCCTGATATCTGTTTTTATTATATTATCGGCAAATGTTAATATATTAGTTATGTGTATTTTCTCTTACACGATGTCTGAACTCTAATTCTTTAAGCTCTTTCATTTATTAACTTGATATTAATGGAATATACATAGGTGATAGCAGCCATGATGGACCTTACCTATTAGAAGGGGTGATGTCCTTGAAGGGTTTGGATGGATGTTGCTCAATGCTAATGATCAAGGTGGTGCCTCTTGAGCTTGCAACACAACGATCACTTGCTTCCGAGAGAGACTGAGACGCATGTGACTTTTTTTTTGGTTTAATTGATCATTTAGTCTCTTAACTTAATTCTTTTTTTCGAATTGATCATTTAATTATTAAACGTTTCAATTTGGTCATTTATCTTTGTTTTCATCATCAATTTAGTCCCATTTTATTTATTTTAAACCACTTAAAAAGAATTTAGTCCCATCAAGAATTATTTCCATACCGTTAACAACAACAAAAAAAGAAGAAGAGTGAGCATAGATTTTATATACTGATTACGAGTGAGCATAGATTTTATATACTGATTGCATGCATCTTCAGGAAACATAATCCATATATTTTTAAATCACACGAAACACATAACCATATAAATCTCAACGAAACAAAAAGGAAAAGTGAAGAACAAATTTTTAGGGCTTAATCATAATTGATTTGAATGTAATGCATCAGAAAAAAAAATCAGAAATTCAGATAAAAAAAAGCTCTATAAGATGGGTTTTCAGAAAATCTTTCACACTAACATCAAACTGTAAGATGGGTTTACTAACTGGGAAAAAAGCTTTGTATCTCTTCCAATTTCACTCTAATCTCTTCCATCATCATAAGTTTATAAGCGGATGAGTTTATAATGAATAGTTTAGATAGGATCAAAATTCCATTTTTTTTAATTAGATGTCCCAAAAAAAAAAGTTGAATAAGAGAAGAAAAAACCATTTTTAGAATAGAGGACCAAGACTTAATTTTTTCTCTCTCTAAAACCGGGTACCCGACCCACCCACCTATAAAATCAAATAGAAAGGAAATTAATCGGATTTGTACCCGACCCACGAAGCTACCCGCCCATTCACCCAACGCGGATCTGTATAAAAAAGGTGAGATATCATAGAGAATTAGGGTTTCTCTGCTTGTTTCATTCCATACCATAGCTCACACCTCCTTCGATCTCTGTAAAAATGGTACTCTTTCTCTCCTTCTTCATCATCCAATCCATTTCTAAACATTTCTTTCTACTTTCAATTTTTTGTTGAATATCAAAAATATTCATTAGTTTTATGTTGAATCTGTACTTTATTTTTTGCAGACTAAGAGAACAAAGAAGGCTGGCATCGTTGGCAAATACGGTATGTCTGTAATCTGACAACTTCTCTGTGTTTTCATTACTGTCATTTGCTTGCTGTTGCTGTTATGTTCTTCTATGTTGTAAATATATGGTTTAGTTTAAGATGGAATTATTAAGATCTAAATAATTAATCGTATGAAAATTTGCCTGAAAGCTTGCTGTTTAAAATACTTAATACTTAATTTGATCCATGTAACCACCCCCACGTGAGATTAACTGTTGTTGTTGTTGTTGATGTTGTATAGTGAACGTTTGGATTGGTTTATGTTTGAGCTTATGCAAATAAATAACCTTTTCTGTAAGGTATTGTATGTAAAAACAGCTTATGAAGTTACTGTTCTCATCAGTGAGAACTTATAAATTAACATAAAAAGCTTATTTATTTGCATAAGCTAAAAAAATAAGCCAATCCAAACAGGCCCTAGGTAGTTACATTCTAGGTGGTTTAATATTTTGGGGGTAAAATTGATGTTCCTGGACTGTTACCCAATTCATGAAATGTATTTGTAGAGCACTATTCCTTTTGTTTTTTTTTACATAAAATATGTAGTGGATTTATTTCTAACTCTTCAAGGAGAAGTTTGTTGATTTCTGATAATTTAATTTGTTTATTTTCTTGTATGATATTAGGTACCCGTTATGGTGCTAGTTTGCGTAAGCAGATTAAAAAGATGGAAGTCAGTCAGCACAGTAAATTTTTCTGTGAATTTTGTGGAAAGGTAAGCCTTATGTAATATTGTATATCATCTGTCAAATATCAAATCATTTTTCAAAATGTTGAGTTCTGATGATCAATTACTTATTGCAGTATGCTGTGAAGAGAAAGGCTGTAGGAATATGGGGATGCAAGGATTGCGGTAAAGTGAAAGCAGGCGGAGCTTACACTTTGAAGTAAATATTCTTGTTCCTTTTCTCAGGGTTTTATTTATTTTTCTTTTCTGAAAGGCAGCCTCATGACGTTGTTCTCATTATTTTGACAGCACTGCAAGTGCTGTGACTGTTCGGAGCACCATCAGGAGGCTGAGGGAACAAACTGAAAGTTAAGCTACAAGCTCTTGATACTAGCTTCTTCTTTAAATTAAGTTTAGCTGATTTTTGCTGAGAACTACATTGATTGTACTCAAGTTAAACTTCTATTTTGAGTTCTATCTGAGATGATTTTAATATTAATAGTTTGCTACTCTTCATGTTAGAGCAAGTACCTTTGTTGTTTCCTTTCATTATCTGCAAACACCTAATAGATTCTTTCGATGCTTGTCAATCTAAAGATTAGTTGCCTAGTGTTTATCTTGTTTTGATGAGCTTGTTTTTATTCGTGATTCTGTTGAGGCCGTGGTACATTATAATATTTTGGCCTTTTGATTATAGAATACGCAAAGGTTTTGAAGGGTTAAAGGTAACACTTAGTACAACGATTTTGAAGGGTTAAAGTTAAGGGTGTGCATGGTTTTAGACCAAACCAAACCATATTTATGGTTTCAGTTTGGTTTCTAAACCCATTTTAATAAAAACCGGTTTTTTTGTAAATACAGTTTGGATCTAGTTTAAGACCAGTTTAAACCGGTTCAAACCCGGTTTTCAGCAGAAAGATGTTTTTTATTTTTTTAACAAGTTTTAAAACCGGTTTTTTCCTAATCTTAACCTGCGTTTCTCCCTCACCCACCATTTCATCTCTGTCACATCTTCCTTCATTGATCTTCCATGTAGGCTCAAAAATCCACTTACCATACCTGCCTTTTCCAAATCGTTCTTAGCATTACTATTGACTGATTTGTGATCTGTGAGAAGAAGATTTGCGATCTGTGAGAAGAGGAAGAAGTGATTTTCTCAATTATTGAACAAGAAAAGCCATTCGCGCATTCTGAGAAGAAGCGATTTTCTGGAAAGAGAATTGTGAAGCAGTTTTGCAGAAGATACGATGCATTCTGATTTGGAATAAACCGGTTGTAAACTAATGGTAAACTGGTTTGTGTTAAATGGACTGGGTTGGTTTTCTTATAAAGTGGGCTGGGCTTTAACAAAAGGGTTTGGATATTGATTTGGTTGTGGTTAACCAAATTATTTGCACACCCCTAGTTAAAGTATCACTGCTTAGTAGAACAATCATGGTTCTGGTTTGCTCTTTTCGCTTATATAACATGTAGCCCTGCACAATCAATTAAGGTCTAACTTGGGTGCATTAGATTAAATTTGACGTTTTTCATTTTGTATAAGGTGTACCAATTTGTTTGTCTTGAGTTAACTTTCTTTCTAACCAAATTTATATCTAGAAAAGTTTAATTGAATGGGGTCTGTTTCATGTTTACTTGATTCATTAGGAATAAGGGTGGGAGTTTTATTCCCAGGTATTTTAAGAAATGTTTTATCCGGCCCTTCTTTGGAATTTTTTTTCTATTCCCATGAATTTTTATATCAAGAATATAATTTAATAAAAACTCAGTTCTATAATTTATTTTCAGGAATTTTTCAAGGAAAATGCTTTCTTTTACGAAAACTATTAAGCACGAAACCAACTAACGCTTGGTTTTAAGCTATTTTTATCCACCGTACTCCTTGAATTCTGTCAAATAACAAATGAATATTTGTTGATTGTTCATTAAAATAGCTCATTCTTGCGTTACATGATTCGTAAGAAATAGTAGTCCTCATTTTTCAATATGGAAGCATATTTCTTTTTACAAGTCATTGACAGAACAACGGTGTAAAATTGATCCATATGCTAATAATTTGAATTTCCAACGTTTATTTTGAGTCGCAAATTTTGGCATGAGAAAAAGGTCACAACAGATTAATCTACTATGAAGGAAAAGTACACATAAGCTACAAATTGAATACTAGTTCATGTACTAGCTTTGTTTTCCTTTGAGGATTTTTTTCGTCAAAGTAAAAATTTAACAAGTTGGAAACACTGTTGGGGTTATAGACAAAAAAAACCGTGTATTTACATTGACTAAGTATAGGGTGTTTGGTTTTAAGTTTAGATACATTAGAAGTGTTTTTCAAGTGCCAGAAATAATTTCAACTCTAAATATGTTTGGAATTTTTTTTTTGGGGAAATCGATTTTGGAGACTAAACAATTCTATTTGAAACTACTATTTGTAACTTTTTTTATTTTTGAATTGATTCTTTTTTTTTTTGTCTAATTTTTTGAATTGATTCTAACATACATACATTTATAATTCAACTCACTTTTACATGAATATATCAAAAAACAAACCACTTTCGTCGGTGGACTTGGTGACTTGAAACAAGATAAAAGTAAACTGAAGCGCCCGTTGGTGGACTTGGTGACTTGAAACCAGATAAAAAGTAAACTCAAGCACCCGTTGGTGGACTTGGTGACTTGAAACAAGATAAAAAGTAAACTCAAGCGCCCGTTGGTGGATTTGGTGACTTGAAACAAGATAAAAAGCTAAAGTCAAGCGCCCGTTGGTGGACTTGGCGACTTGAAACAAGACAACAAGTAAACTCAAGCGTCCGTTGGTGGACTTGGTGACTTGAAACAAGATAAAAGTAAACTAAAGCACCCGTTGGTGGACTTGGTGACTTGAAACAAGTAAAAAGTAAACTCAAGCGCCCGTTGGTGGACTTGGTGACTTGAAACAAGATAAAAAGTAAACTCAAGCGTTCGTTGGTGGACTTGGTGACTTGAAACAAGATAAAAAGCTAAACTCAAGCGCCCGTTGGTGGACTTGGTGACGTGAAACAAGATAAAAAGTAAACTCAAGCCCCCGTTGATGGACTTGGTGTGACTTGAAACAAGATAAAAAGTTAAACCTACAACTCAATTTTAGTTAGAATAAATTTTACAGAGTCAATTTACTCCAAATCAATTCTTGTCTAATCTCAACCAATATACCGCATGAATAGAGACAATATTACGTTTTTCTGCAGCTGAAAGATTATATATCTTTCGAATGTAGAAAATATTTAGTTATGAATACATAGTAAGAAGATTGGAAAGTTAGTAATCACATAGCAATGAGGCTAACAAACTCAAAGGACATGCAGTGTGATGACTCCAGCAGGTAACCTATATCAATCTATACAATGAATGATGTGTAAGGAAGACATGAGATTGTTTGAAAGCACTTAGAGCATCAGACTTTTGCTTCAAAAAATAGATCCATGTAAAGTGTCAACAAAAATAATGTGATAGTTGTAGCTGCAAGAGGAAGTGAAGGGTAAGAGAACCCAAAGATAACAGTGAATGGCTTCAAAGGGCTGATTATAAGACTAAGCGAGGAAGGGGCATGT
Organism: Medicago truncatula; assembly: GCF_003473485.1. NCBI lineage: Eukaryota > Viridiplantae > Streptophyta > Magnoliopsida > Fabales > Fabaceae > Medicago > Medicago truncatula. The sequence goes on along the minus strand of NC_053045.1, from coordinate 50,641,746 downwards.
AATCTATGCGATTTTCCGATGAAACAAAAGGAGCATAAATGTATTTTTGCTCTTACCCCTCAGCTTCAAGATCGATCCCCATTGCAGCTTGGTTTTTTTGGTACATATGCTTGGGAAAACAAAAGAAAGAAAAAAACTTAACCCCGAGTATAAAGAACCCTAAAAAAATCACTTAAAAGAAAAGAATTGAAGTCTTCCGATAGAAAGTCTCAAATCTATCAAAATATTATTGTAGATGTTTTACTTTCATGAAAATCTTATGAGCGCATTTGCCTCTTGTTCGCAAGAATCGCAACTCATTGTCATTGAATGTTAGAACCTTTTTTTGTCGGGCCCTTCTATTGTAATTCATTCATTCTGCCCCTCAGAAAAATTGGTAACACCAAGACATTTATGATTCATCGATTGATATCAAGTGTTTAAACCGTGTTTATTTGAAGTGTACAAAAGTTACTACTATGCTTAAAGTTTATTGTAAGAGAGAAGTATAGGCACAGAGAAATAAGACACTAATGGCAATATGACCTATAGTGTGTATTTGAATTTTGATGACTTACTTTGTTGGCGACTAATGTGTTTAAGCTTGTTGACGCATATAGTTTTAAGTAAAAGTATTGCATTTAACCACACACAAAAAGTTGTGTGTATTCTAGAAACCAAAGCCTTTACCCCATGAAAATTGTAAAGCTTAAGAAATTTACTCCATTTAATTTGCAAAATAATAATTCTGTTCTTTTTTTTTTTTGGAAAATGTTAATTTAGAACTATTACAACCTTGCAACAAAAAAATAAACTTTAGTCATAGCATAATGAATACTCCATTGACATATTGATGGATCAAAACAAATATATAACTTCTACAACATTGATATTAAATGCGAATAGTTTATAAACTAGCTTATAGTAGATAAGTTAGTTAATTGAATTTATAGTATTTAGTGAAGTTAACGATTGAACTAGCATAAAATGCAAAATAACATAAAAAACGATATGTTTAATTAACATTATTTTTAAAAAAAATAAGAGATGACCGGGTAAAATAGAGAGAAAAAGTTGTAAGCTATCAGATTTAAGCAATAAGCTAATTCAATTAACTTATCAAGTAAGTTAGAAGGTAATAACAGTAAGCTATAATCTCATGAGGAAGAAAAAAATGAAACAAGTCTGTTTTTCTCATATAAGCTTATAGACTATAAGCTTAAAATCCAGCATTGGCAAACAGAGCCTTAATCTAACCATTACTAAGGGATAGTTTTCAGTTTATGCAAGAAAAAATAAAGGCAGAGATAACTTCCTAATACTACTAATAAACAAATTAACATTTTCAAATGTTAAATTTCCTCTAATGTCAATTTCGGTGGGCTGCCTCCATACAAAGTTGGCTTTAAACTAGAACCAACAAGTGGACGGTAAAATTGTACGTGTTAGATTAATCGGTCCTTGGGACGAATCTTGAATTTGAAGTACAAAAAAGAAAAGAAAAAACTAAAATTTCCAAAATTTAAAAAGCAGGGGAGCCAATATATTATTGTAAGAAGATTGTGCACAGTTGAGGATTCATTCATACATACATGAATATACTTATAACCCAAAAAAAATTACAATTTGAGTAAACCAAATTGAAACAAAGCCTGAAGAATTCTCACACAGCAAGTTTGATATCACCCAAATCAAGTTGAGAAGCAATTTCCTCAAGTTTCTTCTTAACACTCATATCAATAAACTTAGACCCAGAATTACCATACCTGACAGTAAAACCCGCCACTAAACTCGGGTCAAGATTGGTTTTAATCCTCACATTCTTCGCCCCAGTAAGTTTCTGCACCTGTTTCGCAATCTGCGCCAAATGCTGAGACTCCAATTTCACCACTGAAGTCACCACAACAAGCTCTGTGTCAGTTAAAGTATTGTAATGAAGTTCGAATTCCTTGACGATTTCGAGGATGATGTCGATTCTGTTGGCTTCGATGAGGAGGTTGAGGAAGTTTTGTGTGTGTGGTTGGAAGCTAGAGGAAGTAGCGAATTCAGCAATGAGATTGCGTTTGGTGGAGTCTTCGACAGTTGGGCTGGAGAAATAGTCGAACACCTTGGGGTCGGTGAAGAGTTCTTCGATTTTGTCGATGTCTGCAGTGGTGGCGTCGAGGGTGTTGTTGGATTTGGCTAAATCGGCTAATGCGCTGGCGTAGCTGGCGGCGGCTGGGGAGTTCATTGTGGAGCCGAGTGCGCCGCCGCCGGTGCGGCGGGGTTTGGTTTTGGAGAGTTTGAGTTTTGGGGAGGTGAAGGTGGTGCGGGATAGGATGAGGTTGAGGATGGGTTTTGGGGTGAGGGTTGTTGTGGTTTTGGGGATTGATTTGGAGTAGATTGAAGCTGTGGTGTGTTGTAGAGACGCCATTGTTGGCGTTGGTAGATGAAGAAGAAATTAGTGTGGTGTGGTTAGTGAAATGAAATGAAGAGAGTGTTTTGTTTGCGTTTCTTTGTTTTGTATTTGCTGTGATTGGTGGGAAGAAGAAGGTGTGATACTGATAGCATTGAGTGGAGAGGAACACGATGGCCTCTTATTTGAGGGATAAGATAATGGCAATCTAACGTGTGGACGTATTTGGGAGAGAAGAGGATTTGGTTTTCAAATTTCCTACTTTGTCTTTTTTTCCACAAGATCCTACTTTGTGTTATAAATAAAATAAAATAAACCAATATGAAATAAATGATCCTACTTTGTCTTTTTTTTTTTTTTTTTATATCTATATATTTTTTTTCAAAAAAATATAGATATAAAAAAAAAAAAAAAAATTAAGGTTGTTCCACTCTACACTCAAGTACACTGCGTCATATTTTGAGGTATTGTTCGTTTTTGATCATTGAAGGAGCTCTCAAGATTTTACCTTTTATAAAAGGTGTCTTGTTAGATTGATGAGTGTGGATGTTGTATATATTACTATTGACATCGACTGTCAAACAATGTGAGACTTTAAGGTGTACTAGAACTATTGTGGTGTGGCGTACTTGAGGTTGGAAAGCAATATTGATGAATTCACTAGGGGAGCAGACCCATGAACTCTCTCCCTTAACCTCGACTGAGGGGGCAACTGTTTCGATACACCTTAAAACCTTACATTGTTTGTGAATCGAAGCTAAGGGTAGTTTATATACAGCAATCACACTCCTCAATCCAACGAGATATATTTTATAAATGACAAAATCATGAGGGCTCACTCAACGACCCAAATCAGACAATATCTCAAAATATGTATTTAAAATAATTAAAATTTATATAGCTGATCGAATTTATTTTACTATTAATTATTTATGAGCATGTAACTATGTAAGGTTCTTTAATGCATTGTCATGTCATGCTCTTGGGTGAAACTAATCAATTTTTGGCCGATACTCGTATATTTTAAATATGAAGAAGTGGAGAGTTGAAGTTCAAACTCCAACCCCTATATAATATTGTCATTGTAACTATTAACTGAGTCGTGCTTACCCGACGAGACTTAATGTAATTTTTTTAAAATTAAAATGACGGGCTAATGGATTAATGTGAATAGTTGGGGGGAAAAAAACTTTCTATAACTAGCGATGAATTTCCCATATACGGGTTTTAACTACTCACATAAAATCCGTGCTATTATCTATCAAGAATGAGTCCTAACTCTTACGGAATGACATAAGGAAATTGAAAAGAGATAGATTGAGGATTTAGAGGATCGTTTCTTTTTATTTTTTGAACACTAAATGATAATTCATTCAAAGGACAGTTGTTAACTGGATTGCAATCAGGTTAAATCAAAAGTGTTTGGATATTCTTCATTCACTAAACCAACATCTAGAACCTGTTTGTCACCTTAAAAATCTTCCATACACGATCAATAACAATAAAGAGAAGAGAATTTAGTCTTTTTATCTATCCAGTTATGGGTTAAATTGGTTATTGTTGCATGCACATTTCAATTACAAGTGATCTCAATAAGGTCGAATTTGATCATCGGATTGGAAGATCAATAAAAGCGTGGAGGGGGTTGCAAAAGATGGCACTCCAACAAATACATGTGTCATTTTAACTCTGAAAGCTTGGAAGCTCATTCTACACAAAGAAACTAAACATAGACAGTTATAACAGCATGAGACTCAAACTAAAGTTTAATACCTTGTCTAGCAACTTTTAGGGAGGACGTCGGAGACTGGGAGCCAACAATGGATGGGAGAACAGAGTATGCTTTGAAATGGATGGCAAACGAGAATTGCAATCACATAGAACAGCCTATTTGGGCGGCCATAGGGAAAATCACAATCACATAGGATAGTCCAAAGTATTCTCACAATCACATAGGACCGTTTCTACTCTACCATCATATATCAGAGTAAATTCCTCTTTTCATTATATGAGAATTGCAAGATGTCTATAGTTTTGTCTTGAATATGAATCCTAGAAAAATTAGATATTACAAACTCCTAATACCATACTTGCAGAGATCCAATGCGGAGACCTTAGATGGGGGTTTAATTTAGGTTTATGGTATGATTGCACACAACATAATGAAGGGCCAAAATGTGTCATGACTCTTATCTTTGTTGCTAGTTTTGTTTGAGGAGAAAATTAAATATATTTCAAGTATTCAGAATTGTCACAGCCATCATCTTCCGTTAATTCTGATCCTTAAATATAGTTACAACAAACACTGAATACATGTTTCAAATCTAATGATCCTCATATTTCAGATGAATTTCACTCATCAGTGGTTGGTGTTTCCTGACCTGCATAATCATAACCAAGGAAAATATTTGCATCAAAGTTATATTCAAGAGCTACTACATATTGGGTAGAGACATGAAACACAAATATAAGGAACATGCAAATTGATAAGTTATTAGTATTGAATCAATATCGGAATTTGGTATACCTAAGCCAACTGAATGAAGTGAAATACACAGACAGAAAACTATGGATAGGAGGCTACCTTTACACCAGCCAATGAAAGTAGCTTGTGAGAGGCAGTATATGTAACATCTGAATTTTCTAATTTCTTCTCCACAAAATAAATAACTTCAGAAACTCCTGACTGCAAGAAAGAATTTAAATATATGATGCACTTCTTCTAAAGAATGAATAAATACCAAGTTAAAAAAGCCCCACATGCATATACAAGTGGTGGCAGTGCCAAATATATCCAATTTTTTTATCAACTAGAACAAGATTAAACATGATTATCAGATGATATACGCTCATAAATTATTGCAATTTCTATTAGCCGTCGCTAAAACCACTTAAAAATTAACATCACAAATCACAGTCAAACATTATTTTGTTTCCCTTCCACATAAGAAACCAGCTGAGTGATTTATTGTTTTTTGTCAACAGAGTAAGGAAGTCACGGTATTAGATAAATAATTCTGCCCTATACTTTACCTTGGGTTAGTAAGTTAGTTTGCTTGGTTAGCTTAGTTAGTTGTTTAGCCTAGCCCTCTGATGTATTTTTTGATCTTGGGTTAGTTGGTGTTTTAGCCTAACCCTTTCCTAGTTGTATATATATACTCTATGTTCTCTATTGATGGATTAAGGGATTTCTTTGTAATTCATATCAAGGTTTCCCTCTGTTATATGGTATCAGCCTGCGATATTCTCTTTCTCTTATCTCTTTTCTTCCATGGCAGATCCAGAAGATAGTGACGGTTCCACCATTCCCACTGTTAATCAATCTTCCGAAACAGAATCTTTGTTTTTTTGAATGGCAAATGTTAGTAGCTAGATTGGTTTTTTCACCTTCGTCCGGGTTTGAACTCAGGACCTCGAACTCCTTATCCTTTAGATCAAACCAGTTGAGCGACCCAACCCCAACCCCCACCCCCACTCCCCCCTTCCTAAACAGAATCCTCTGACTCTTGTAAAGATCCCTATTATCTTCGCCCAGGAGATAATCCTGAAGCTACTTGTTACTTCTCCTGATGACCCTTTCCGTGATGCTATCCTCATTTTTCTCACCAGCACAAGAGGTGACATATCCTTTGTTGTCCAGCAGCTCAATCAACATATGTCTAACCCTCTTAATTCTCATCATCATGCTGCAGTCCATATTTTAAGATATCTCAAGAAAAATCCTAGCCTAGGATAACTTTTCCCTGCCTCGTCTCCTTTTCATCTCAAAGCTTTCGGTGATTCCGATAGGGCTACCTGCCCTACTTCTCGAAGATCTGTCACAGGATACTGCATCTTCTTGGGTGACACTCATTTCATGGTGTTCAAAGAAGCAAGCAATTGTATCTCATTGCTCAACAGAAGCTGAATATCGTGCTCTCGCTGCCAGTCTAGGTTACAGTGTCTGACTTATTTACTTAGAGATCTTCAGGTTGCTTCCATTACTCCAGCTTTTCTGTACTGTGACGGCAAATTCACCTGTCATATTGCTGCAAATTCAACCTTTCACGAGCCTATTGAGCATATTGAAATCGGTTGTCACAATGTTCGCGAGAAACTCCAAACAAAACTCTTTCGACTAATGCACATCTCAAGCAAAGATCAATTAGCGGCTACTTTTACAAAACCTCTTGATCCTCAACATTTTCATTCTCTCCTTTCCAAATTCCAAACCAGGAATTATTGACATACACTCTCCACCTTGTGAGGGTATTAGATAAATAAGTTTGTTGTATACTTTACCTTGGGTTAGTTAGTTTGATTGGTTAGCTTAGTTAATTGTTTAGCCTAACCCTATGATTTATTTCTTGATCTTGGGTTAGTTAGTTTACTTAGTCTGTTAGGTTAGTCAGTGCTTTAGCCTATACCCTATGTTCTCTATCAATGATTAAGGGATTTCTTTGTTATTCATGTCAAGGTTTTACTCTGTTATACACATCACTATAGTATGCATCAAATTAAACGAGGCCACCAACCTGGATTATGATCTTGGCGCACTCATTGCAAGGAAACATTGTCACATACAGCCGCTGCATCGATTAAAAAAGAAAATAAGAATATCTTAGTATCAGGTGGTAAAATAAAACTTGATTTAAGAAATATATAAGAAATTTCTTCTAGGTGCTAACTGGTGTAAACAATGGCATGTTATATGTGTGCTAAAACTAATGCCATTGTCCAGGTGTGGAAGTTACAAAAGGAATGTCATAAATAAAGTATAAGGAAAATAATATCCAGAAGCTACGATATGTTAATTAGAGAGGTACAGAGGAACTCACTTGTCCAGCAGCAGAGGCATGGTTTGTGTTAAGAATAGCATTTACTTCAGCATGACAAACATAACTAGAATAGGAAGAACAGAAAAACCATTATCAAAGTCATCCTTATTAATGAAAAGACTTGAGCGAGAACATGATTAAGGTTACAACAAGAGTGAAATATGATTTGAAAACACTCACGGGTACTTGGTCTCCAAAGGATTCCCGGTCCTAGATTTCTGAAACATATAAATAGATTTATCAATCAATGAGAAATTTTAAATGATAGCAAAAGAAAAATAACTCAAACTCCTGCCTTAAACACTTACCTTGGCCCATGGTAGCTTGTCATCAGAACAACCTCTTGGAAATCCATTATAACCAATGCCTGCCACAGAAGGAAAAAAAAACAAGGCATAAAACATGTGTTTCACAAAAATAAATAGATTGGATAAGAGTACAGAATAAACTTACCGAGAATTATATCATCTTGACTCACTAAGCAAGCACCCACCTACATTATCAATAACAACGACACCAATATGCATGACCTTTAAAACCAGCATTGTAATTTATATGCACTATCACTAAAAAAAATTACAAATGCATCCAAACATATTAAATATTTGGTACAATATTTAGGTACTAAGATACTAAAGTATATTTAGAATATGATTTTGATCAGAGATATGTGTATAAATAATTACAAGTGTAGGTGCTATGGAAATTAGGGTCTGTTTGAATTGGCAAAAGCAATTGTGAGGGTGTTTAGAAGAACTTATGACATGTTTATAAGTTGTTTTTGGCTTATTTTCACACGTTCTCCAAAATAGCTTATGAAAACAACTTAGAGCTTATAAAAAAACAATTTAACTTCATTTTATCTTTTGCTGCATAAATATGTTGTGAATAAGAACAAAGATGTGGAGCAAATAACAATGACAACCAACAACAAACAGTTCAAGCAACACTAATCAACTAGCAACTTATGTGTATAGCAAATCCACATTCATAACCAAAGAACAGAGATAAGAGAGTAGAGGAACAAAAACACTAATATAATACTATTATTTCCCAGTTTGCCTTAAATTGACCTTCGTCTGCGGGGAGAATAGCTCTCCAAACCACTACGAGTGAGTCCTTACAGGGAATGTAAAGAGGTTACAAGTAATTAACTTCAACGATAAACCATAATTTCCACCCTTTTCTCAAGTCTATCTTAGTCCACAACAAGATCCTAAGAAAATCAAGAGAGAAAGCTTAAATTCTTCCTCTAATGAGATCTCACTATCCAAGGTGTTTGAAATGTTTTTCTCAAACCCTAGAACCTCACCCAAGAGCTCTCGACACTCAAAACCCTAGCCTTTGTAGGAGTCACACATTGGATAACAAATGGTTTGAACAAGTGTTTATAAATGGGGGCAATCATCACCTCACAAGCCGGTTTTGTGGCGTTGAGTTAGGCTCAAGCACAAGTTCTAAGAGCCTTTTCGTGTTCCCTCTCTCTAAGATTCCATTTTGCGAGTTGTTACAAATGCTATCAAAAAACAACTATTTATAGGTAAAATTACACTGCACAACTCGAGTCAACTTGATTTGAATTATGCATAGCCATGACTCGAATCATGCACTTTCACAAAAAAAATAGTTTATACACTTATGCTATAAGCTTCCAATTGAGCTGTTTATCCAAACAATTTTGCAATAAAATATGACCTGCCTATTAGGGTCTTTGGATCTTTCAGCAGACAAAAACGCAATAGCCATGAAATAATCATCCCAAGACAAGTATCTGCATAAAATCAAATCCGTTAAATAAATACGAGCTACAAAGTAAATAAAAGAAGTTGGAAATGGAATTACCCTTTGCGCTTGGTGGGGTCGAAAGGATCCCCAGAACTTCTAACTCGTGAAGAAGAAGAAGAAGAAGAAGAAGATACGATGCCGTTTTGTGAAGGATTGGTTTTGGATGAGTGAGTTTGAGAGCGGTAGAAGAAATGAAGAGCGATTGCGGAGGCCAAGGCGCCAAACGCAGTTGCGGTGGCCACTAGCGTAACTTCTCGAGAGTTCATGGGGTTTTCAAATCACAATTATGAATGCTTTGGGGTGAAACAGTTTCAATTGTGTTGTGGATTTGTCATGGAAGGTGAATTCAATGGAAATGGTTGAAAGCGGGAATGTGACAGTATTTAGGTCAAGTGCGCGGGAAATTTCCGAGGGATTTTTCATTTACACTTGGATTAAATAATTTAATTTAATAATATGTACATGATACAAGACTTATCTGACTTGTGCATCATAAAATTGGCTTATTTCTATTTATATTTTCTTTAATGGATGTGTTAAAGGGACTCGAGCATTTTTCTTTTGTCTCTGCTATTGTAATGTGATATATTATTGATATTAATATTTTCCTACCTTTAAAAAAAAGATATATTGATATTTTATGTCTGTGAAAAAAATAACTATGTTAGTGCATATGAAATTGACTAGTTGGAGAACTACCAACTTCTCTTTCTCAATAAGGACATCTTTCCACAAAACCTCTTCACCTTGAAGACTTGAGTCTAACGTTGTATCGAATCTCCAATATATGTTTTCCAAATAAAACAACTAAAAAATGCCTAAAGATATATGAAAGAGAATGTCCATGGTAGGCTTAGGCCTATATCTTATCCAACACTAGAAATTACTGAAAAGAAAGCACAAGAAAAATGTAAAAAAAAAAAAATCATTTAGAATTTACTCTTTTGCTTTAGAAAGTTTGATTTAAGAGGCTTTTCGCATTACATTTCACATAGAGGAATAACATTCCTATGGGGTTCAACCAATGTCACATGTCCAACATACAAAATGAAAGGTTGTATGTGATGACAAGTAACAAGGTGCATGGTGTACACATGATGTAGTATATGAGTAACACATGTCATGGTGCATACATTACAAGAGACGCGTGGTGTGTTGCATGCATTGCAAGGACACTTCGTGTTTTGTATGAAAGACAAATGACAAGTGTCTTCATGCATGTAAGACAACTTTGACTTGCTTCTCCTATAAATAGGACCATGAGCAAGCATTCACAACACACCACAGGATAAGAACAACAAAAAGCAAGAGAGAGAGAGAGTCTTGCTCAAGAGAAAACTCATCCTCACAAAGAGTTTTCTTGTGAGAGAAATAGTGAGCCAATTTGTAAGAGTGTTCCTTACAAATTGAGAGATATATTGTAGTGAGATGCACCTAAGGGTGAAGTTGTTGTATTCCCATTATCATTATAGTGGAAGTTTTAAGAGGTCCAAGGGTCCCGTGATTTTTCCTTTCTCACATTGAGAAGGTTTTCCACGCTGAAATTATGTGTCATTACGTTTATATTTTACGTTTTCGCTAGTGTCTATTTTGAGTTCACGGGGGAAGGAAATTATACACGCAACAATCCCTTCATGATAAAAAAAATAAAATAAAAACATATAGGTTTTAAAAAAATATATACAAATAGATATAACATCAACACTTTCAATTGAAAAGTACAACAAACAGATGAAATTTCAAAATTATATCTTCATTCCACTTCCACAATGAATGTCCACCAGTTATATAAAAAAAAAGTCTTAACATAAGCGACTCTTTTGATTTTCATTGTAATGTTAATTACTTTTTAATTGTATTCATTTAGTTTTTTTTTTTGGTACAATTGCATCATTTAGTTATTATCATCCATGTCAATCCCAAGTCAATATTTTTACTTTATATTTATGATGATAGGGACAAAATATATTAATATTTAACCAAAGTAATTTAATAAAAATATAATTTTTTGGGGGGAATAAAAATATAATTTTCTCTCTTTCATTCATACACTGTACACATTTATCAATCTTTTTTGAAATTATGATATATTCATCTACAAACCCGCTATTTCTTGTGCTCCGAGCTAACCATACTGCTTTATTTATTTTTTTTGATTTTTTCAAGTATGAAAATTATAAATTAAAACTATTTAATCATCAATTATAGGGTGCTAAGAAGGACAAATCTCTCTCTCTCTCTCTCAAAAAAGAAGGATTTTGATTCAAGCAGCCATCGAGTTGGGATGGAGCCAATAGGTTTAAGGCAATATTACTTTGGGAAAAGTACTAAAATGTGTTAGGTTGGACATGAAGCATGTGAAAGTTTGGGAGTTTGGATATGCCATGCCTTGCAATCTTTGCAATCTCCCTAACCCCCCATTATGATCAGCTTTAGGAGCATAAATCTCACAAGCACCATTTGAGGGAGTGATGGAGGCCACTTCAGCACAATGATTCATTTATCATGGCCTCCAACTAAGCCTTGTGTAAACATATTGTTCCTTGGGTCCCAATGTCGAGAACCCGAAAGTCCTTTACATTCAAGCAGGATCGTTTAGGTGCCCTTTGCCAGTTGTAGCATAAGAGTGTACCTTTACATATGATGATTTCAACTTTTTACAATGACGAATGGGGGGAAATGGAAATGATCCCATTATACCTGTTCTTTTTGTTTCTTTGCAAGAAACTTTCATTTTCCTTTTGTTGTATTGCTGTGAAATAAATAACTTTGGGTAGAAGTCAATGAAATAACAACAATTTTATTACAAATAAGATAAGATAAGATGAATTATATTTTGACACAAACTTATGTATTAACGATATTATTACACGGTTTTTTGTTTCTTGGTTTCTCTAGAATGTTTGGTTGAAAATTCGCTCTTCAACTTTGATGATCTAGATTCGATACTCTACCATACCAAAAATACAAAAATAATACAATTTAAATGTTTTTCTATTATTTTTTTATCTCTCTTCCAATCAAATTAACATTTAAATTGGATGTTTTTTATATTGTCTCTACACAAAGACTACTTTTTTGTGTTAAAATATTATGGCTCGATGATATTTTAACATTAAAATCCGCTATATAAAATACTAAGATTTAGAAGACTCACTTCTACTGCATCCAAACAAATTATCACCTTTTTACAAATTTTGTTTGTAAACCATTAAAATGGACTAAAAAACTTTTAAATTATTCTCTCATCCAATTATTTAGCCCCCCAGTTAACACTCCTGTTAGTAGTCCCTAAACTATAAAAAAAAAAAATACATCGATTTAGTGTCTAAATCATCATGAAAATAATTAATTAGTCCCTACACATTCAATCTTCTTTGTTAAATTCCTCTTATCTTCCATAATCCACAATCAGAATATTACACGACGACAATTCAACACGAGGTGGAAAAATTAAAGGTCCGCATGAAGGCAAATTCTACGGTACATCTACTAAATTTAGATGTATTGGTATACCAAGTCGTAAAATTAATAATAAATGAGTTGTTTTTTTGAAGAAAAATAATTATTTTCTATCATTGGCAACTATAATAATTAAATTTTATTTATCAAAAGCTTCGATGAAATAAAATTTAATTTTTACGAATTTTTATTACTTGAATATTGATTATTTTTTATAACAAAATGTAAATTTTTTAATATAATCCTTATAAACAATGAAATGATGTTTTTTCTTGTGAAATGATGTTTTCTAAAATATAAATATTGACAAATAGCTTTTTATTTCATAAAAGTGATCGTTAATTTATAAATTTTGTAAAACAAGAGTACCGGTACACTAAAATTTGTAAGGCAAACAACGTTGTTATGCTCATTACTAAACTTGTTGAAGAGATAAAATAGAACTAAGATAGATCTTTTTTATCAGAGGTTGAATCAATCATCAGAAGAAGAATTAGACCAAAAATTAGGATCAATTCCGGAAAAATAAAACTTCCATCGAAAACAAGCAAATGAAAGGCTTTCATAAAAATTCTCGTAGACTCGAGAATGAGATTTTCATTATGTACATGTCAAATCATGAATTAGTAATTGCATCGAATCTCCAAAAGAATACCAAACATTCCTCTTTATTTATTCTTAAGCAAGTCCCCAAAAGTGCTTAGTTGAGCCATCATTTCTATTTTGTCTTTCGTTTCCATAGATATATCGATTAATTCCGATTCTTTTTCTATTGATTCTTTTCCAATTATGTATGGATCCATACATAGGTCTACGTGTGTATATAGATCCTACTCATGGATTAACGAAAATGTGCAAAAGCTCTATTTGCTTCTGCCATTCTACGAGTCTCTTCCTTTTTGTGTATGGCATCGTCACTCCCTTTAGCAGCATCCACTAATTCGGAACTTAATTTGAGAGCCATATTTCGACCTGGACGTTTTCGGTATGCGCCTAATAACCAACGAATGGCAAGTGCTTTTCCTTGTGTGGATCCTATTTCAACGGGAACTTGATGAGTCGATCCGCTTACGCGTCTTGCTTTTAATGCTATACCAGGAGTTACGCCACGTATTGCTTGACGTAAAACAGATAGTGGATTTGTTTATGTCTTTTGTTGAATCCTTTTCGTAGCTCGATAGATAATTTGATAAGCCAATGATTTTTTTCCGTGTTTCATAATACAGTTAACCAACATGTGACATATAAAAGATTTGCATGGAAAAAATATGAAAAATATACTTACAGCTATTAGAGCATTTACGCTAATAATGTGTTATGATACTTTTGATTCGAGATTGGGAGCCTGTTTATTTTGACACAGGTCCTTTTAGGCTTTTTTGGTGGCTCATCCGATAGACGGGATGTTGATTTGTGGTCGAATCTGAACGTTTGTAGCAACAAATCAGTGCTTAATTGAACCCTATTGGTGGTATTGGAAAATTGAGGAGCTGTTGTTAGGGGTTTTGGCATGTTTGATGTCGCTGGGTGTTTTGATTCTCTCTTGGTGTAGCTCTCTTTGATTTGTCCAAATTCACTGCTCTTAAAACTAGTGCTCAAAGGTGTGTTATACGGTTTTGATTCAAAACAAAATTGACCGATTACTTGATTTATAACGTTGTCGATCAAATATTTATCTGTAAAATTAGGCTTGAATTCAAAAATAATAAGAAAAAAATATGTATACGTAATCATGTTTGATGTTATAAACACTTTTGGACCTACTATCTTAATGTTAAATGGTCTATAAACACTTTTTAACGAAGTTGGCTGAAAAGATGGATGACAGTGTAAATATTATATGACTTTTTTTTTTGAACAAGCATAAATACTATATGACTTGAATGACCAATTTATAACAAAAAATAATTTAAATGATCAATTGGTGACAAAAAAAAACTTAAAGGAATAATATATCATAAACATATAACTTAAAGACCACGGGAGGTATTTGATGATTATTATACTATAGTTTTATGGAGAAAGTACAATGGTCTAATGAGCAAATGATTAATGGGCATTCTCTATTTATAACAAAAATTTTACAAGTTGTTGAGATGGCCGAGTTAGTCTAAGGCGCCAGATTAAGGTTCTCGTCCGAAAGGGCGTGAATTCAAATCACACTCTCACTCTCAACAAATATAACTTTCTTATTTTAATGTTTTTCAGTATTTAGCAAAATCTGAAAGCGCTTTCCATATGAATAAAATAATGTTTCGATTTGTACCAAAAAAAATAAAATAATGTTTCGATCAAAAGGCTGTGGCTTTTTTTCCTTTTTTTTTTTTCTTCTAGGGACCAAAGGCTGTGGCTATTTATGGGGTCTTTAATAATTATATTATTTTTGTTACATTTTAATGTATTTATTCTGAATGAATAAAAAATTATTTTTGAGAGGAAAAGAGTAAAAAAAAAAATGTAAAAGATTTTGTTGTTTTATTTGTTTATTTGAGTACAAAAACATTCGTTTTATTTGTTTAAGAGCTGCTAATATAAGATGAGATATGTTTATTTTGCCATAATTAAAGTTTTGGGTTCAAACTTATGCTTCATCGTATGAAGTGTTTGTGTGCAAGAGATATATTTTTTTACCAGGTAGTCTGGTGGAGAAATTCTCTTTTTAAAGTGAACAAGTGAGGTTCTGAGGATCGAATCCCGGCCCCTGTACATACGAATATATTGTCTTTGTCATCTGAGTTAGCTTATGGGTACTCACACGAAAGAGATCTTTTTTTTTTTTTTTAAGAAGTTAAAATGGAATTTGTTTAAAACAGAGAATCCTAGCAAGCACGAGAAATGCTAGGCTAGGAGACTTAAAAAGTAACATAAAAAGGAAAAGTGTCTCGTATATATGTGGAACACCCAAACAAACATCATGCATCAAATACAAACTTCTACAAACAAACCAAAAACACACACCACTGATGACCCTCGAAGCCAATAAAAATTAAACATCAAACCAAGAAGTCATCTCTCAAAACCAAAGTCTAAACGCCTGCACAATAACATAAAAAAATCTTGTACCAAACTGTTGAAAAACCTCTTCAAAATAACCATGAAACCTACCACAAACTCATGTAACCGCACCTTAAACAAGTCACAGTGTCTAACATCCATGTATTGAAAACCTCATCAACAACAAACTCATAGAAGAAAACCCACAAAAAGCATAACCACCACTAGCCACCACAAGCATCACCACCACCACCAAAATTATCTTTAACCACCACAAAAACCACCATTAATCCTCACTAAAAACAAGCACCAGACACCACGAGCATCACCACCAAAAATCAACACCAGCCACCACAAGCATCACCGCCAAAAACCACCACAAAAGACCCAATATCAACACCATAGAAAGCACCACAAACCAACACAACCAAAAATCAACATACGAGCTCTTCAACATCATCACCACAAACAAAACTCACCGTCACATAAAAATTAGACAAAGCTGTATGAATTAACCTCCCCTTACAATATTTTTCAATTGATGGCTAGCGTGGTTCACAATAGAATCGGTACAAACACTTAAAAAACAAACATGGCGTGAACATGTTCTGAAGGTACCACGAAAACATGTAGTATATATGTGTTCAAAAAGCAAATAATTGTGCATAGTATCGGCAACAATTTTGCTACCTCAGGATTCAAATTCTATGAACCAAAAATGTCTTGATTTTCTGGTGGAAATTCTCAATCTCTTGATGGTTCCAAATTGTCCAAAATAAGCTTTCGCCATCTCCATCTCTTAGAAGCCATGTGGAATCAAACCAATATACAAAACATGGGAAGTATTCTCCAATGGTTTGCGACTAGGACCAGCTTCCAACGACAAAAAATCAGCACCATGCTCAAATGGATAGAATTAAATGGCAATGGCTTTATACCACACGAAAGAGATCTGATTACACTAAAACATATTCGCTTTGATTTTCTTGGCAATGGCTTTGTTCTTGTCTACCAATCAATGGATAAAATTAAATGTTTTATGATTTGTATTATTTAGGCTAAATTAAATCATAAGTTATTTAAGTTGTTTAATTGTAACAAATTGATCAAGTTTTTTCATACCAAGTCTTTTAAGTTAATTAATTGTAACAAGTTAATCCTTTATGTTTTTTTCGTATCACTTAGGTCATTTAAGTTATCTAACCGTAACACCTTAGGGGATTGCATATCTTAAAAATGTATGTTATTCGGTGTTTAAATGTTGAAATTAAATAACTTAAAAGGTCATAAATGATACGAAAAATATTTAAGAGACTAACTTATTACAATTAAATAATTTATTGAATGCGTTTTTGTTTCTTGATCGGTAAACTCTTGATATTTCCTATTGATGCATCGTGACTTTATCGGAAGATGTTATATAGTCTATTTGACTTATGATGTCGGGCCTTTTATATTGATGAGTTAGTACTAAGGTTATTTTATGGTTTACTAGATATTTTATTTGTAATATTTATTTTCATATTTCTTTTTGAGGGTTGTCCTATTTCTTTTCGAGGCCATGTCGGGGCTGAAAGTAAACTACCATAAGAGCTTGTTGGTTGGTGTAAATATTGATGAGTCATGGGTGCATGAGACCACCTATGTTCTGACGTATAAAATTGGTTGGTTACTGTTTATTTATCTAGGCCTTCCTATTGAGGGCGACGTCAGCCGTTTTATTTTTTGGGAGGCAGTAATTGACTGTATTAAGGTTAAACTGTCTGTTTGGAAGAGTAGAAGTATATCTTTTGGTGCTCACTTGATTCTCCTTAAATTTGTCTTCCTGTCCGCGCCCTTTCTTTTTTCACAGCTCTCTCATGTATAATATCCTCTCTTGAGTCTATTTTAATTATATTTTTTTTTGGGTGGAAGTGAGGATTGTAGGAAAATTGCTTTGGATGATTGGAATTTTATTTGCATGGGTAAGGAGTCAGGGGTTTGGGGGTGCGGCGACTGAAGGAATTTAATATTGCTCTATTAGGTAAATGTTGTTGGAGGTGTCTGGTGGATAAGGAGGGTCTGTGGTATAAGGCGTTGTCGTCTCGTTATGGCGAGGAGAAGGGGGAAGGATGGATATGCCCGGTGGAGGGAGACTGTGAAAATTCGTGAGGGGATTGGTGTCGAGGGAGGAAGTTGGTTTGAGGAGAGTATTGAGATGAAAATTAGTAATGGTTTAATTTTTTTTTTTGTTCGATTGTTGGGTGAGGGGGGTGGGGGGGGCTCCATTTAGGGAGAGGTTTAGGAGACTTTTTGATTTATTTGTTAATAAGGATATGACAATGGCGGAGATGTATTCTTTGGGTTGGGAGGAAAGAGGGGAAGCCTCGGGGTGGCGTCAGCGGTTGTTGGTGTGGGAGAAAAATTCAGTGGGGGAGTGTAGGACTCTGCTTTCTAATGTTACATTGCAAGCCATTGTTACAGATGTTTGACAGTGGCGTCCTAATGTGGGTGATGGTTATACAGTCTGTGGTGTGTATCAAATGCTCACGAGGCTGGAGATGTATAATACTAATACCGATGCAGCAGCTATCGCAGTTTGGCACAAAAATGTTCCTGTGAAGGTTTCAATTTGTGCATGGCGTCTTCTTCGCAACAGGTGGCCTACAAAGGATAATTTGGTTCGTCGCGGCGTCTTTCCGTTTGATTCTCAATTGTGTGTGACCGAATGTGGTTACAATGAATCAGTAGACCATCTCTTAATTCATTGTCCCACTTTCGGTGAGCTATGACAACATATCAAAAATTGGATTGATGTGTATTCAGTGGATCCCCAACATATAATGAATCATTTTATTTAGTTCGCTTACTCTTTGGGAGGCTTTAAACCCCACCGATCATTCTTGCAATTTATTTTTCTTTGCAGTGTTTGGGTGATATGGAACGAAAGGAATCAGGGGATGTTTTCTAACAATGCTAAAATAATTATGCAGCTTATGGAAAAAAAATCAAAATTACTTCACTACAGTGGCTAAAAGCTAAAAATGAATGATTTCCTTTTGGTTATCATATGTGGTGGCAGCAACCTCTTATCTATTTAGACATTGATTGACTGTCTTTTTTGTATATATTCAAGATACTTTGCTGTATTTTGCTTTGCTCTTCTATGCGCGCCTTGTGCCAAAGAGTAGAGCTCTCCCTTTGTGGTAATGTATCTCATTTTTGTTTGTTAAAAAATATATATTTATTTTCATAACTTACTATTATTTGCATCATCAAAACCATAGCCTTTTTGTCATTCCTCTATTCTGTTATATATATTTTTTAATAGAAAATGCTAGCATACTAATTGTTAATATATTTCTCTTTGTCAAGACTTAAACCATGAACCTCACCTCTTTTAATCCTTAAACCAATCGAACTACCTAACTCTCCTTATCATCTATATTGTTAACATATAGTTTGTTTCGATTCTCCACGAATTCTACCCATCATTATTCCGATGTTAAGTTCCCAAAAATTTGGAAATGTGCTTGCTTTGTTTTTGGTATTTGGTTCTATCGAAAAAAGAAAAACAAGGAGTTTTAGCTCGAAATTAAAATTCGGAGTTTTAACATTTGCAATTGAAATTGTATCTTGAATTTATTATTCAGCTTACTTTTAAATAAATATATTTAAATATTAAAAAATTATATTTAACTCCATTTTATTCATAATGGATGTATAAAATTATTTTATTTGATATTAATTAATTTGTTTTTTTAGAGAAATTTAATATTGATTTGTGTCAAGAGACAGCTAAACACGATGTGGATTTTATTCACACATGATACTAATTATCAGAAGGATAATGTTAATTTATGTTCTAAGGACACATGTTAAGAAACTTAAAAGAAGAAATATTTTATAAAATTTTGTGCATTCAACTCATTAAAAAATTAAAGATTAAATATAATGCATACATTCCAATGAATTATTTTTATATTTGTTTCATTAACTTGTATCTTAAGGGTACAACTTAACATCCTGCTTATCGGAATAACGAAGAAAATGTGTAAAAGGAAGGCCCCCACCCCTAAAGAGGAAGGAAATGATCTCATGAGTGTTAGTCAGTGTGGCACAATCATGGTCAGCCCCTCACTATATTATTAGGCCATTAGCCACTTTCCCACGTGCCAACCTGCCCTTAGCGTGGCCGGAGTTGCCAAATGCTTGTTTAGAAAGTGGTTCTTTTTAATTTTAATCTCTACGTACGGGACATGCATCAAGCCCTACCAAAAAGCTACGATCAAATTATAAAAAATGATAAATGCTTTTAGAGCACTGTGAGATATTTTTTGCATAAAAATTGATATAATTATTATTCAAGACAAAATTACGATAAAATAAAATTTCAAGACAAACTTTTATTTTATGCATTCTTAAACAATATCATTAAATGAAAAATAAAAATAGTATTCTTAAACAACATCATTAAGGCATTTAGAATATAACACTCATTTTCTCTTTCTCTCAAGATATACATCTATATAACAAGACAAAATTACGATATGGTAATTTTTCAAGACTAAATTTTATTTCATGCATTCTTAAACAACATCATTAAGTGAAAAAAAAAATAGTATTCTTAAACAACATCATTAAGGCATTTAGAACATAACTCTCATTTTCTCTTTCTCTCAAGATATATATCTGCATAGAGTGCATACCAAACATTTTTCATTTTTATAAACATATTATTTATCCAATGACTTAACACATAAATTAAAAAAGAAAAAGATATATTAGTATAACATGTTTATAAATATGAAATATGTTTTATTTTTGGGTCGAAATATGAAGTATGTCTTTAATTAAGTAGGCTAATATGCCAAAATGGATCTTAATTTTTAAACATGTCAGATTTGGATTTCTACAAAGATTAGTTTGACGACTCAGCCTACTCCTTCCGTTGTCAATTATAAGCAAATTTTAATTTTTTTTATTCATTCAATTAATGATATAGTATATGACAATGAAAGGAGTATATGCACCATATTTACCGGAATGTGTTACAATTACCTTGGAAAAAATCAAACATATCATTATCTCTATAAGTGCTTATTTTGATATATTTTTTTACCAAAATTATAGCTATGACATATTATTATTTTGGGTCTTGTTCTCTTGTGCCCTAAGAGCACAAGTTAAGAAATCCAAAATCACAAGTTTTCATAAAAAAGAATAAAATTTTGACTTTAAAAAGTTGAATAAAGTTGAATGCACAATTTTTAAGACAATTATTTCTATTTTAAATTCTTTAGCATATACCCTTGGGGTACATGTTAGCATTTACATATTATTTTTTACTTGCTTAGATGGCCGAGTCTCTTGTCACTGCAATCAGTTACATGTTGGTTATTACTCCATGCGTTTCAAAATGAGTGTCAATTTAGTCAATTGCACACAAATTAAGGAATATAATGAAATAATCATTAGACATAACACTTTTACTAAACTACTCATACTTTATAAGAAAAAGACAAATTTAAAGTTGTATTGAAAATTGTGTAAGAGAGAAGTTGAAGTATTTATTGAGGGTAAAGTTGGGAGAAAAAATTAAAGGTGCATTGAAAATATAAAGTTTTTGAAATAATTTTTTTTTTAGGCTTAATTGCACTTTTGGACCCCTATCTTTCCAAAAGTTGCGGTTATGGACCCCTAACTAATTTAAATACAAAACAGCCCCCTATGTTTTGATTCTTTGGTAGTTTTGGACCTCCAAGGCAAAAAAAAAAAAAAATTGACACGTGGCACTTCACTTAGGGTGCCACGTCAGCGTTGATCGAGTCAACAATGGGCTGGGGGTCCAAAACTGCCAAAGAATCAAAACATAGGGGGCTGTTTTGTATTTAAATTAGTTAGGGATCTATAACCGCAACTTTTTGAAAGATAGGGGTCCAAAAGTGCAATTAAGTCTTTTTTTTACTAAAGCGACACTCATTTTAAAACGGATGAAGTAGTTTAATTGATTTATAACTCCTCATTCAAAGTTCATATTAATTACCCTACAAGGCTACAACAAGTCTACAATGTGTTAGAGGCGGAAAATGTTAGATATCAAGAATGATTTTATCAAGAAAGATTCAAGAATGACATGACATAATAATCATTCTTAGATTTGAGTCTCATTTGTTAACCTTTCGTAAAAAAAAAACATAACACTCATCACCCCATAATTTCCGGCCAAATTGAGATTTTATTGGTTAACATTAATTTTAGGACAATTTCTTGATAAAATCTAAGGGTGATTATTCTGCCATGTCATTCTTAAATTTTTTTTGATAAAATCTTTATTGATATATAGCAATTGCTCGTTAGAGGCTTCTATTAAAAAACTCCAAATGATTTTACCAAACTTTATGTTTCGTACTTGGATAAAGATGACAATTATCAAATCTTTCTTCAATCTTTAATGATATTTGATCAATAATACAACTTTTTGAAAGAGAATTCACTTTAAATAGCTGCATGCATGTATATTTTTTTTTTCCCTTTTTTAAAAAATAAATAAATAATTGCGTGTGCATAAAAATAGGATTGTTTGGTGAAATTAATAACAACTAATACATTGGCCTAGAAATATGATTCTTCTTATTACCCTAGCTGTGAAGAATTAATCTGTTACGACCCTTAAACCTGAGATAATTTAACTTTGTTTATAGGTTTTGATTTCTCACTTCTTCACCAAGGCGCACGTGCGACTGTAATAATTATTACACACATCATGTCATCTCTGTAAAAAGAAAAGGAAAAGTCAAAATCCATTAAAATATTCAGTGAAACCAAAAAGATAGTACTACAAACTTTTCAGTATATCAATTTTCAAACACACCACACCAGTTCCTCACATCCCATCCTAATAAAACGCGATCCGTTATTTTCCCTCCTTTTTCCCTTTTCATAACGGAATTCCCACGCTTTAAACTCCTTCTCGCCACCTTTTCAACTAAATTACTCTTTCGCCCTCCTAGTACTAGCCTCATTGAAAGCACTTGCATCCCTCTTTCACATAATTGGAAATAATAAGATGATTTTAAATCTAATTATTAGCACTATCAACTTACTTCCCCTCTTTTCCTATTTATAAGAAACATTTGACTTTTTAGATTCATTGCATAAATGATATATTTGGTCTATATTCTAAACGAGATACATTAATTACACAATGAATCAAAAAAGTTAACTTTTTCTTATAAATAGGATCGGAAGAAGTACAATACTCCTCTAAAAAATTAGAGTAACTATTTTTGTTCCAAAATAAAAATTGCATTTTTTGTTAAAATTTGATAAGTTTAGGTTTTATTTGCAATTAAGAATGTGAAAAAGTCTACATCTTTAAAGTGTCTACACTATTTGCACCAAATTTATTCAATCTCTAGGTGATACTCGCTCCGTCTCATAATAACTGAGTCATTTGCAAAAAAAAAAAAAAAAAAAATGTACTAAAATAACTTAGCCATTTCACCTTTCAATACAATATTAATTACATTTTTTCCTTTATAACTTTAATTAATATTACTTTCATAATTTCCAATTCAACATACTCACTTTATGGAGAATGCACCAATACTTAAGAAGTGCACTTAAGACTATTTTTCTCTCTCATTTATTTATACATTTTTCTTAATACGTGTGAAATGAGCTTTTGGTTCAATTAATCCGAGACGGAGGGAGTGGATTATTTACTTTTGCTAGTATCATTTAAACTCAAAACTAGCATGATTTTTTTAATTTTAAAAATTACAATAAAAAACGACACCATGTTGATAAAATTACGACACATTATTAATCATACAAATTATAAATAAAAAAAAAATATTAGACCAATACGAAGGGTGAAGTAGTAATTTCGTAGATCATGGTGTTTATATATTGGTTCCCGCTACGGGGTGTTGAGTCCATAACTCGTCCTTCAATTCATTTCATTCCTTTCTTACACAATTGAAACAGCTTCCTTCTTCCAATTCTCCTTCTTCTCTTCTCTGTTCTCTCCAATGGAAAATCAACTCAACAAAGAACTCAACCTTCTCCCACCACCTCGTTCCGATTCATCCCTCCTCCGTTTCCGATCATCCTCAAAAACCGATCACAGAGCTCCATCACTTGACCTCCAGCTCTCAATCAGCGTCGGTCCGCCATCCATGCTAATACACGACGGCGTAGAGACGCTGAAATGGGAAGCGGCGGAGCAAATCCGGCTCGCCGCGATGGAAAAGGCGTACGCCGAGAGAGTTAGGGAGTTAACACGGAGGGAGATGGAAATGGCACAGTCGGAGTTCGCACGTGCGCGACAAATGTGGGAACGTGCGAGAGAAGAAGTTGAAAGAGCTGAGAGGATCAAAGAAAGAGCAACGAGACAGGTTGATTCCGCTTGTATGGAGATTACCTGTCATTCTTGTAGGCAGAGATTCAGACCAGCTTCCGTCTAAACTCTAATATTAATCTCTCGAGTCAGATAAGACTGCAATCAGTTCAAAGCTTTGTTCTCCTTTCCCTCTTTTGATTCTCTTAACATATCTTTGTTTAGGAAAAAATAACTCGATCAATATTTTAATTAATTAACAAGTTTTTTTTTTTTTTTTGGTTTGGATTGTGATGTACTGGACCCATATGGTTTGTGTGAAATAATTAGTTAATTAATTAATTGGGTGATTGAGTTAGTTACTTATAAGTGCCGTGTTGTATATGTAAACGTTTCATCTTAATTTGGTTCATTTTGATATTTTGTTTGCGGGTGTGTATTTTCTCTTTCTGGTTAATGTTATATGGATGGATCAAAATATCCAGAATGAAGATGTGGTAGTAGTACCTGATGGATCAACATGATTTGTTGTGAAATTCGAATAAACTTGTTATATTATGTATATCGAAACATGTAATCGAGATACCACTGGACATCTGGAACGTGATCAAGTGGTTAGCCGGATAATGGTAATCTGGTAGCAAGCGGTCTACCAGATAGATTCTAATATCATAAAATTTTACATTATCAATTTTTAAAGCAAAAATTATCTACAACTTATAAACACATATTCATGTTATATCATTATTGATGTCGGAGTACGGTTTTAGCTATGAATTAGGTGATCCCCTTGCCAATGGGACCTTGGTTGTATTGGGATTAAATTTGTTCCTTCATTAAAAACTAATGAGATATATATTGCTTATATTGGGTTGGGTCTAATTAATTAGAATTAGAACTAGAACGTGAGGTTGTGATCATTAACTATAGTAATTTTGTAATGTCAGAAACATGAAACATGGGATGGAAACTGATCAAGAATAATTTAACAGGATGTGGACAGTAAAGATATACGTGGTGAAAAGTTGGGGATTTCGATAACGAAAGAACAAATGAAACAGAACAAAAAACATAGTAATAGCACCAATCACACATATATATATTTAGCTGTATCCGCTTGTATTCAACTTGTTAACTTTTCCTCATTCACAAACCAAAAACCCACTACCCCTGTTTATCTAGGATATGATTTTTTTGACTTAAAAGCATCGATATCAAAACAGTGATCGAACAGTACTAGTGTCTTCGTTTTCAAAGATGTTGCAAGACTAGATTTAGCTTCATATGTCAGCAACTTTTTGTCACTATAAAAGCTTAGATTATGAGAAATAAATTACACCATTAATGTCGGCATAAATTTATAATAAGATTTATATATTTGCATTTATAAACATGTTGCCTTGAATTGAAATAACTGGAACTACAGCTAAAACGGGTGAAGGGTGTGATGATACAATAATACATAAGTCACAATTTGATTCTATTATGAAGTTAAAAAGTATCTAGTGGGCACATATCATAGACTTTGTGAAAAAGTTCATCTTAGAAACGTTAGGAAGGCATGAGGTCGCAATCATGATGACCTAAATAGATTTAGATTCCACACAAATGTGTTACACAATAATTAATTTAATTTAAATCAAGTCTAATGAAATAAATTATTCCAAGATCAACTAGCTAACACATGTGAATATGTGTATTTTTTTCTGTCTAATGACTAGAATTCAACTTTGTGTGGATAAGTGGGGTGTCCGAGATTCAAACCTCAGACTGTGCATATAAAAATGCATGTTATTGACAACTGAGTTATTATTTTCATAGGGACGTGTATTTTTTAATACTAAAGATCTTGATGTTGAGTTAAATGTGTACCGGGTACTCAATTTAACTCTATATATAATCTATTTTATTACACCTTACGAATTGGCTTACTAACTACTAGTGGTACCAACGTACAACTGCACAACTTGCTTCAAAAGAAAGCTATTTCATGTTATCCATTTAATAAACATCAATAGTATGTGCACGTTATTCATATGATATGATGTTAGTTAAATATATATTTTTCAAATGATAAAAAAGAAACATACATTCTAATCAAGAATCTAAAAATATAATATCTATATATTATTGCATAATTATATGGGGACAGCCTGAGAACTATGCATAATAGTATATATTTTGTCAAAAAACTTAAGAACTATATATAGTGATATTTTTTTTAAGAAAACACTGTTAGTGAATATAATTCTCTTTCTCTTATGATAAGTTATATAAATAAGGAGGAGTGTTATTTAAACAATCAATTTGGTTGACAACTTATGCGACAACCATAATTTATAAAGAAAAAGTAAGTATTTACACGGAAACCAAAACAATAGAGAGATAAAGTAAAAATGATGTGAATATGTGAGAGAAAATTATCACAAAATAGATGTTCAAATATCATTTCTCACAAATCAGCATCATTTAACACATCAAAATCAAAGCTTTGTATGTAGCTGACACTACAACTTGAATTATGAATTTCTCATGAAGCTTCAAAATCAGCAGAACATGATAGAGTATTATCAAAGATAACTAAATATGAACCAAAATGAGTACATGTTCTTGTCCACTAGGAAAACTAGTGTTCTTTTAGGGTCTTCCTCTATATGGATAAAAACTTGAATATCAACCACATAAAAACAATAATGTAGTATGAATCTTAACTTAGTTAAAAACATAAAACTATATCACCATCATATGCATGAATAATGATCGATAAAACCGTACTCCGACATATGACCTGCTAAAACGCAGTTAAATTGTCTTTTATATTTTATTTGGTTACAATCATAGAAATGCTAGAACAATCAATCAATTTCCGTTCAGAAAGTTGAAAGCACGATAAAGATGTAGGACATGTATATACTGATCCATCAAACTAGTCATCATGATAAAACCTTAACATTTGTCTTTTCAGTTTGTCCTCATATAATTGTCAAGTGATACTGTTTATATATTGCTGGAATTGTGGAGAATCATACATATATCTATATTATCAAATAATTTATATGATGCTTACATGCATGAACCATCATATATAGATAAAGATACATCCTTTCTAATTATTTCACAGTTGATAACTATGACAAACAAATCTTCATCGGCATTGCAGGGATATGCAGTGCACAACACACAACAGGAGAATCCGCATTGATATGTTAGAATTCTGATTCTTATGGGATCTGGTGCATTAGTAGTAGTATTGATATGATTGACGACGATTTAATAAAATCACAATGCCACAACAACTTTTATAAAAATCGTGACGACTCATCGTGATTTTGATATTTGTTAAATACAATCCATCACAAAAGATACATATTTCAATGAAAATTTAGCTTATCGTTTATAGGTTAAGGTTAGTAATTATTAGTGTATATTCGGAATTACAATAAGATTTACCGAAACAAAATTCGTAATTTTGTTGAAGTTTTAAAATGTAATTTTTGTGGGATGAATTACAATAACAACGGTCAAACTTATCGACTATGCAATGAATTAAATTGTAGCTAGAATTCAAACTTGTCAATCATCTTGGAAATGAAAGGAAAGAAAATAATGAATGTTGATCTTATCATGTGAAGATTTCAGGTTGAGGAAAGATGTTTAGAGTGACATAAAGGAGAAAAACATTTCCAAAAATGAGGGAACCATTTTCAACCTCTATCTTGGCTGGGAAGATGAAAAGGAAAAAATGGAATGGAATGATATGAAGATTGTTCAATCAAATCACTTAACCAATCAAGGAAAAAGGTGGCTAGCTTCCCAAAGTGTAGGAAAGTTCAGATCTGTAACACTAAAAAACTCTTCTAGGGTGGATGCTGAGAGCAAATGCTCATGTGTCGACCATAAATTGTCAGTAAATCGAATTATCAAAAGGCAAAAGCTGTCGGTAAATAATTTTTTATTTAGCAATAAGTAATTTGGATATTCATGTGAGATATGGTTTAGATTAATTTTGAGATAAAAAATCATTAGATTCAAAGATTAAAATACATGGTTTGGTTGGACTTGTGTTAGATGACTCCTTTAAAAAATATGGTTCAACTAAATGTGATTTAGTTTGTATCAATTTTCGTTTGACCTAAATTCTAAGATGCGATCATAGCAGTACTAAAACATCAGATCTCATCGGAACTCTGCGGTTAAACTTGCTTGGACATAAGTAGTATTAAGATGGAAGACCTCTTGAGAAATTTGTGTTGCATCTCTTTCGTTTTTTTTGTCTAAAACAAATGTAATTGTAAAAAGCAGTATTAATATGATTGTGAACCAGTTTGAGGCAACATATAACATTTTTCTTTTGAAAGATTGAGGCAACATATAACATATAATGATTGATTATGTATAATACATATAAAACAATTATTAGAATATAGTGAATAAACCATAGTTAGTTAATATGTAAATTATGGTTAGTTATTTGTTTAGGTAGTTAAGAGTTAGTTAATATTAGTAATCATGAAATTCTAAGGATAAAGGTCATAGTGATCGGCTAGAAAGAGAGCATAAGAGTATTTATCTGGGAGATACCCATAGAAACTCATAGTAGAATGAATAGATTTGATAAAAGATAACAAGATAGTACAATTGTGAGAACTATTTATAAGGGTGAGTTAGTCTAACTAACTCTTAACTACCTAAACAACCAACTAACCGTAGTTTACATATTAACTAACTATGGTTTATTCATTATACTCTAATAACAGTAAAAACATAGGTTAAATTAAACTAATTAATAAGTATTATTAAAAAAAATTAAAATAAACAAATATCAAATTAATGAAATAATTGTAAAAAAAATATTATTGTAATATTTCATTCTTATAAAAAATATATTATTAGAATTATGTATTCGATTTGTTCCAATTTTAAAAGAGGAATACAATGGACAACTTTCACAAAAGGGCATTCAATCATATTCGATTATATATGATTTATCCACTTTTTATAAACGAGTTTGCGGTTTTTGATTTGGATATGAACACCCTTACTAGATATTTCTCACAGCACACTTTCCATCATTGGACATTACAAGAATTTGATTGATGGAATTATTAAGGGTGTTCATGTCCTTACAAATAATTTATAAAGATAGAAAATTATTTTATCATTCAATAATTTAGAGATTTTATTTAGTGATTTTTAAGAAAACGCTATTTTGTTTTGTCTATCATAATAAAAAGGAAAATCACCTTTTTAAATAAAATTGTCTATTAAAAATGATTTTTAAGAGAATCTATTAAAAACAATTTCTCATTAATAATGGTGGTTGAGTTTAACAAAAGAGGTCAGACTTCCACAACGTGGTGAAATAAAGTTTAAATTTAACTATAAGAGATACCTACTTTTAATGTCTGACACGTTTCAAATAAGATAACTCTAACAAAACAGGTCTATTGAAAAACAAAAAAGTCACATTGAATGTTGTTTTTAGAGTATTTTTTTTTATTCTAACTTTTTTGAATGTGGTAAATAACATATGAATGAAAGCTTTATAGCTCTTTTTTTTTTTTTTTTTTCTAGTAGTCTAGTGGCTAGAGCTCACACAATTAAATGTGGAGAAGTGGGGTGTCCAGGATTCGAACCCCAACCTCTGCGTAAATTATGCAATGTCCATATCAATTGAGCTAAGCTCACAGGGGACAAAGCTTTATAGCTCTATCAAAAAGAAAGAAAGATATTTTATTGCATAGAATATTAAATACGTTGCATATATAGAGCCAGAGAAAGAGGGTTGGGATCTTCATTTATCAAAATAAAAGAACAGTTCCGTTTTTTTTTTCTTTTTAAATAGTCTAATGACTTAAAATTTACCTAAATTAAATAAGTGACGTGTTCATTGTTCGAACTCTAATCCATACATTACAATGCATTGTGTTAACAATTGAATTAAGTTCATAGGAATAAATAAATGAATGGTTATACTTAGAATGAAATATATATATATATACAAAAAGTCGATAATGTATTACAATAGTTTTTTAAGACCAAATTGATAATTTTTTTTTTTTGTTATTCTTTTAAAAAAGCTAAACTAGTCTATCGAAATCGACATCAAAAAAAATCAAACCTAAAACTTTGAGAGGAGCACACTCACAAAAATCCGTACTTAAACCTTTGTTTTATTTTATTATCCGGCTGAACTTTACATTATTGCAGTTTCTCTTCCCATGACATCTAAACTGGACTTTTTCAATTGTTGTTAGTCTAATGCTCAACCTTCTTGGACAAAAGTGAGGTGGCAATTAGATTCTGATTTTAAATATGATAGTAAAGTCTTCTTAGTTTGTTTCATTGGACCATGTATATTTATGTCATAGTGGTATTAATGATTGTCACAACTTACTGAACAATATATTTTATGTATCCATATCTGACATTCTTATCTTTGCCATTATGCTTAGCTTTGTGCATTTTATGCATCTACGTACCAAATAGAAATGAGCATAGGATTCTTACTGAAATAGTGTACACATGAAAATGTTATCCTAAGGTATTTGCAAATGAACTTTTAAGACATCAATCTTTGACAAGTTATCTTACTTATTCTGTTATTCAGCATCTTCCAATTCCAATTGTGAAAAGCAATTTTGATGTTGGAAAAGATTTCTGATCACCCATTTTAAATCTGTTTGGTACAGTATTTTTATGAAAAAAAATTCACTTATTTTTCATTTTATTTTAAAAATAATTACGTTTAAAACTTTTCATCATTTATTACATATATATATATATATATATATATATATATATATATATATTATTTTTTTTATCAAAAATGGAAATCTAAAAACAACTAAATTGGAAGTTGTATTTTTAATTTTATTTTTGTAGATTTTCTTGAAAAACATTTTTGATGATTGATTTTTTTTTAAAAAGTCATTTTCATCAAGATCAACAAACACAAAATGGCTGGCTTTTATCCTTTAAAAATCATACTATTAGAAATGGTGGTCGTGCCTAACACAACCAATATTGAGCTTGGTTCGTGGACATAAATGATGAGTGATCTGATAGCGGAAACCTGATAGTAGATGACCGAGCGGATTGGAGTAGGCTCTGATACCATCTTAGAACTGATGATTTGCACCTAATACAATCCCACAAAACCGGTTTGTGAGATGAGAATTATCCCTATTTATAAACACATTGTCAGACCATCTCCTATTCGATGTGGGATTCTTAACACATGCGAGAATTTTATCATAAATTGTCTTTTCATTTGTGAGAGATATTAGATTTCCTACACTCTTGCGTTGGTGCTTGGCCCTGGTGTGCTTTCTCCCCAAAGATGTTCCATGCACATGTAGTTTAAAATTCATACAACATTAATATATATTCTTTTATGCAAATGTTAGGAGAATTTGAAAATTCTCTAACCCCAGAAAAAGCTATACCATATAGCTTAAGGATTCAACGACACAAAATATCAAACCTCATGGCAGCAACATGGTTTGGTTGCTATCTCTGTCCATATTCTGTTAGCTGGTGGGTCCATACATTTCATTACATACTCTTGTAATCACAAAGCTTTTCCCCCTTCCCATACGTTTAGTGCGCAACGTGTAATGTTACATAATCAAGCTTATAAGGTTTTCTTTTTTTACTCAATCACTGAATCACAAGCTTATAAGCTGAATATTGTGAAAACAATTAATGCACACTCATTGTTTCAAATAATAAGTAAATCATAGATATCATTTTATTGGGCATGCTTATCATATCTTGGAAGCTAGGTACAGAAGTAAGAGATCAATTAATTACTATAGTATTATCTACGTTTATGAACTATTTTCTATGAGGATATATTAAAGGATCCAGCCCAATGTTGATTTATCTTATCAAATTGATTTATGTAAAAAGAAAGAGTAATCCTAATCGTGCATCATCAATTTATTTCAAATATTTTTAATAAGAGGTTTAAAACATTGTAATTTACGACGTGAGTGAGGCATGAAAATGGATATTTTATTTGTAAGTTTTACAAAGCGAGTGAGGGATAAAAAAATATAGGAGAGAAGATGAGATAAGGCAGCTCTAGCAATATTACGAGCAACCTTATTTACTTGTATGTTAAAAAACGGCACCACAAAATTGTGATTAGTTATCGATATTTTTACATGGAATCACAAGGTTTTTAAATTCATTGAAGGGAGTAGTAGTAGTGTATAGTGCATTTACTAAAGATCTAGTGTCCGTTCAAATATAACTTCATGCATACCATTGAAAATTGCCATCTTTATAGCTTCTAGCAATCCAATGGTTTCCACTTCAAGAACAATAGCGAAAATTCGCAAGTAATTTGATTTACCAAGTAAAAATTGCCCCAATGAATCTCTAAAGCACATACCATACCCTAAGGTTGAATTGTTAATGAAAATATTGGTATCCACGTCGCACTTGATCGTACCATTTGAAGGTTTCGTCCATGAGAAGTTGCTGCCCGAATTTGGTTGTGTGAATTTCACCTTTAGCAAGCAGCTCCACTCAAGACGAACATCATGGGCGCAAGAGACGATGGCAGCAGAGCAGGGGGAGGATCAATGAACTTACATTTTTGAATATTTGAAAATATAATAACTTCTCTTAAAAAAAAAGAAAATATATTAACTTTTCTATATTTTTTTGGTATAAGCTTTTCTATATATTATACTTAGAGTGTAATGAAACTTTTCTCGCATAAAATTTACACATGCATCATACAGTTTTTTCTTTTTCTTTTTCACTGGTAGCTATTCTTGACTAGACTTTCTTTTGATTCTAGATATGTTTTTTTTTTTTTTTAAGAAAGATATGATTAAAACTTAAAACCTGAATTTAGAAATTTCAAATTTAACGTTCAATTAATCTTTAAGTTATTCTACATTCAATATTAATTCATATTTAACCATCGTCAATTTCACAAAATCGATTCATTTAAAATAAATTTTACGGCTACAAAACCATATGATATTAATTTGGATTCACCTATAAAACTTTTTACACTATTACTCAAACTGAGATGCACAAGAAGAAGATACCACCTTACACTAGAACTATAACAATAATTTTTTGAGATTTACTTTTCCCATTCTATGCCTTTCCTCGCGCGCCCTATATTTTTCCAAAAATACCCTTGAAGTTTCCGGATTTTATAATCCAGAATAGTGTTTTCCTTTGTTAAAGGGTGAAAAAATGAGTTACGGATTATGTAATCCGGATAGCACCAGCACCAATTCTGAGCATGTTTGTAATATTGATAGTCATTTTAAGGACAATATTAATCTTCCTAGCTTTCATCATTGTATTTTTATGATCAAGACTCCTTTAAAAGAGACTTCTTATGAGACTCCACCCTCAAAATCCAAAATTCCAACATGTAGACCCTTTTTTTCATGGTGCTAATGCAATCCGGATTACGTAATCCGGACTGCAAAGGGGTATTTTTGAAAATTTTACAGGGCGCGCGAGAAGGCAATAGGGTGGGAAAAGTAAATTACTAATTTTTTTTTTCTTCTCTCTTATACATTGAAGTATGATATCACTGAACTGGTCACTCAAAGTGGACTGCTCTGTTGGATAAATGGGCTAGTGAAATGCATGAAATTCAGAAGCTTGCTTCTTTGACCCCCCAATTGCTCATAATTTCTGCGAAATAACCATCGGGTGTTATTTCCCGGTGCACTTTTAACCACAAAAATCGCCTAGCCGAGTGATGACCCTGTGTTGCAGGGGCCAAAATAGCAAATTTCTGGAATTTAGCAAAATTTTCAACATGAAATGTATTGCTTTGGAACATGTTTCTATTTTCAATGGAACAACTTGATCAATAGTTGCGTACAAAATAAAGAATTGCTCTTACAAATTAGTTTCGGTATTTTGTTGATAAATTATTCATGTGTTCAAGTAACGTGTGGGAACCTAACTGTAATTTTTGTGTGTATATAGAGCCTCAAAGAAACATACACGAAAGAACATAATGATGTGATTTTGCGAAAGCAACACATGAGTGACAAGTTAACTGATCGATCAGTAACTAAGGAGGGAGTGATTAACGGATTCACTGCGGTTGAAAATCTTTTGTATTCACTTGTATATAGTGCTTAAACATTTATGATCTCTAAAATGTTAAAAAAAAAATATTTTTTTATTATTAAAAAAAATGTCTATTTGTATGTGCACTTACACGCTACATTTGTCTGGTGACCAAACATAACGAGCTCCTCACACTCTACCTTGATCGGTCATTCAAAGTTCCAAGGTTTACAATTCTTGATTCATCTACAAATATTATATTATATATCATTAACTTGTCACTCATGATTATTACTATTATTATTTCATATCCTTCAATAATCCGTGATTAATTAGTACTATTTTCATCAAAGTTAGATCATGTAAGTCATTGTAATTGTATTACGCTTGTTTGTACAAAACTGTCATGACATTGAAATTGAACTATATATACTTACATAATGGCACCACCTTCAAGATGGAAATTTCTAAATTAAGCAATACTTTAATACTACTATACTTTTCTATGTACTTACACAGGGCAGAATGTAGTGGAATTTAAATGACCTCTAATTCTGAAATGCCATAATTTCCCTTTAGAATACAACAAATTCTCATCACAAAGAAACTCCCAAGAAAACCATTTTTCTATCATTCGATCTACATCATGTACAAGTACATCTGAACCATTCCCACCTCTAGCTAGAACACTAGCAGTGTAAATGGATGCCATTCTACCAGGTGACTCGGTCGAAAGGCCACTCGGTCCATCGACCACTATGACATCCCAATTCTTCTCATATACTATTGCAGGCAAATTTTTCAATGCAAGTTTACATTTTGATGTTTGAAGGTGTCTTGAGTTTGGTGTACATGCTGGATTGTTTCTTGCATGTTTGAGTAGTTTATAAGCTTCTTTTGTTGGTACATTATAGTTGAAGTTGTATATTTGAGTGTTGTTGAAGTTAGTTGTTACCTTTCTTGTTGTTGTTTTGTCGTGGTTATCGTCGAGAAAGATGGTGTTGCCTGCTTCATTCATTGATGAGAGGATAAGGAATTGTGGTTGAAAACCAAATATGAGAAGGTTGCAAGGTGATTTAAGAGCAATTAAATTTGATAAAACTTTGAATTCTTTCTCTTTGAAAGTGGTTGTAATGTTGGAGGATTCATGTGTATGTGATGCAATAATTTTGTTGTAGGTGGAAAAAGGTGTAGAAGTAGTTTTAATATTGAGACTAAGAATTCTAAAGATTGATATGGTTGAGAGGAACAAAACAAGGATAGGGATGAGTTTCTTTTTTGTGAGATTCATCCTTTTTGTTACTTTTTGATATTTGTGAAATATAGAAGGTTGATTTTCTTTTACTTGAGTTGTGTGTGGAGGTGAAAATTGAACAAGAGGACGAATATGAAGTATATCAGGGGGCATCTTGGATATTTTTTTTTCTCTTTCTTTAGTGCACCAATGTTGTTACATTATGTATTTCTTATGGTGTTGTGTGCTTTTGATGATGATAATAGATATTCTTATGTGCACCTTGTTGAGTAGAGAGGAAGGGATGTTTTTGCTTTTGTTACAAGTTTCACTTTTTTGTTACCTAAATTTTATATTGCTGGTTGAAAAATGTGTCTTTCTTGTATAGAAAGATATGTTCATATGAATCTTTTTCTTTTGGTGCTGACATGCGTCCTTAAGTTTGGTTTATTGTCAAATTTTCTCTTTTGGTTGTTTGGTCATGATGAGCAAGTTGGAAGATGCATAGCTGGTTGTTGATGAATCTCTTTCAAATTTAAGTACCATAATATATGATGACTCAATAATTTTTTGTCGTTTAATGAATTAGGCTATGATAAGCAACTATTGATCATTGGTTTATATATTGCAAATTGAATGCAATAAATGCAACATTTAGTTAACACGACCACCTAATGTCACAAGTGACTCAAGTTTGTGTGGAATGTGAGAAATTGTATCATTGTTATTATTGTTTTTTTTTTTTTTTTTAAGTAGTTTAGTGGTTAAATTCACACACATTATGTGTGAAGAAGTGGAGAATGTGGGGTTCGAACTCCGACCCCTATATAAATTATCTCTGATAGCTACCAACTGAGCTACACTTACAAGACATCGTTGTTATTATTGCTATCAAATAGAAGATGGAGAAATACTCACTTTGGACAACCTCAAATTAAAATTAAAAGTATTTGGGACAATCATAAATGCAAAAGTTAAAAGAGAAATATTTAGTCATATCATTTAATATTATTTTTAATTTTTTTTTATCATTTGTGTGTGCCCAAATAATTTTATTTGAAGTTGTGTCTATGCAAGAGTTGCTCGAAAAAGATGTTACTTATGGAGTAAAAAAAGCTCTAAGAGAACTAATCAAGTTTAATTTAAAATTTCTATTAAAAACCCTATTCAGTCCATTTCAGTTTTCAAGGGAGAGCATTGTGTTAAAGCATTTGTTGTTTTTAGATCCTTGTCCTTCTCTAAACGGCCTAATCACCTCATTAGTCCTCATAACTAACAAAGATATATTAGTGTGGAAAATAAGTTTCAGAATTAATATAGAAAGATTGTTATTATTGGTGTAGTGAGGAACACAACTAAGGAAGGGCATATCTAATTATCTATTCAATAATATACATTACTACTTCATTGGAAATAATATAGAGCTCTTTTTGGATTGTGCGCTCAACATGTAGCGTGAGAGACGGAGAATATTCTCACAAATCTTCCTTCAAATTTTCAATTATATATTATACCACTCAATTATAGTAGCACTGGTTTTTCATACCAAAAAATAAGAGTGAAACTAACTCAGATTTTTAGATAAGGTCTTGTGTTTAAGCTTTGTAGATTGAGACCTTACTAAAAGTGGTCAGTTAGATCCTCGACAGATATTAATCAACAATAAAGTCGGTCAATACTTTTTGAATGTGATCTCTGAAATCTGAATTAGTTTACTTTTAAATTTAATTTCATTGTGCA
The DNA here is from genome assembly GCF_003473485.1 of Medicago truncatula. NCBI lineage: Eukaryota > Viridiplantae > Streptophyta > Magnoliopsida > Fabales > Fabaceae > Medicago > Medicago truncatula. The sequence goes on along the minus strand of NC_053045.1, from coordinate 50,604,952 downwards.
TATGCATGCAGTTTTTACCAAACAAATTATGTTCAGGTTTTTTTCAATGTCTAGCAGACAAAAGTGCAACAAAGTGTTTTTCAAACAGCTTTTCTAGTGATTAAGAAAAATTGAAATAATTAACTCTAATCTAATACTAAGCAAAAAGATTCAGTCACACAGTTACCTTGAAACAAGACATGTAGCCATGTACGTGTTGTGTTGACTTTCCACCAATACTAAACTAAGAAATGGTCATTTTCCATCTAAAATATAAAAAATATGGTGATGCCGTTGGCAATGGAAAGTTTCACCTCAAAACTCTTCTTCTAACGTGTTCTTTAAACTTATCTATACATAAATTAATTGAAAGAGTTAGAAATAGAAACCAAGTTTATATATTCTATTTTTTTAGTCTGAAAACCAATAATAGATACAAATCTTTAACTCTAGATAATAATGTGCAAACCATGGTTAAGTCCATAGGATCTTTATCAATCACTTAATCTATGGTTAAGGCATAAAAGACCTGTGATTTTCTTTGGCATCTTTCTGCTTGAGATTTTCCAAAGTGTTAAACACTAAAAAACCAATATCTTTAATTTCTTTAAGTGGTGAAGATTGAAGACAAATATTAACATGGGAAAAAACGGAGAGGGTCTTGGAGGATCTGAGGTAAGGAAATCATAATTCAAAGCAATATTAGCCTATTCAATTCATGTTTGTTTCTACTTGCTAGTTCTATTTGAATTTTCATCTGCTAATTCTTGAATCATTGTAAACTATATTATGTTAGGCAATATATCAGGAAACGGTAGAAGATGAAGTTAAGGCCACTAAGAAAGTTCCTGTTGGTCCTATACACAAATTAATAGCAGAGAATACCAAGTCAAACAGTTTGGTCATGAAGGTAATTTCTAAACTCAGTTTTCCTGAAAGTGGAATAGAGTTTGGCAAAATCATAGTGGCAGTGTTATTTTCGTAGCGTTTGTCAAAATCGTTGTAGTCCACTTATCTATCAATCCAAACATGCACGTAATGTTACACTTACACGTTCCGTTTTGAAACTAACAATAAACTTATAATTGCTACCTAAACAGAAGCCAAATGTGGTGATTCCTGCTCATATCATAGCTGAAGCAATATCAACTATCCGCGACATTGACCTAAGATGGTCAGGTCCAATCACACAGAAAGAAATGGAATATGTAGAGGAATATGTCCTAGCAAAGTATCCTGAATATGCAAATCTAATTGAAGGAGATGGAAGTGGTATAGACATGTCAAGTTTTATCATCAATGAGGAGCCTTCGGAATTACCAATGTCAGATGATAGAAGAAAGTCACCAAGATCGCCTTCTTTTGGAAGCAACCTTCCTGAGATGGATAGAACACAGTTAGAGCCATCAAGACTACTTGATATTCTCAACAAAAAATCCTCCTTTCCTGGAAGTTTCATCTCGATACCGGAAATTCAAGCTCAAAATAAGGTTTTGAAACATTGTGGTTTGCCTGATGATGAGTATTTGGTTCTTTTCACTCCAAGTTACAAGGATGCTATGATGTTGGTGGGAGAAAGTTATCCTTTTGTTAAGGGAAATTACTACATGACTATTCTTGGTGAACAACAAGAGGATTATATCAAAGAATTTGCTTCTTTTAAGGAATCCAGGGTTCTCATAGCACCTAAGACATGGCTTGATTTGAGGATTAGAGGGTCTCAGTTAAGTCAAAATTTTAGGAGGAAATGTAAGATTAGTCCAAAAGGGCTATTTGCTTATGTGGCAGATGTGAATGGGACAATGCATTGGGTTTCTGAGGCTCATAGGAACTATTGGCATGTTTTGCTTGATGCATCTGCAATGGTTGTGGGAAAGGATAGGCTACATGTTGGACTTCATAGGCCTGATTTCTTAGTATGTTGTCTTGATAACACAAATTCCAATCCTTCAAAAATCACTTGTCTCTTGGTTAGAAAGAAAAGTTTTGACACCTCAAACGGTTCATCTTAGGTTAATGGATGAATGAGAATAGTACTTGTTTCATATTGTTGGACAATATTTGAACTACATAGTAATTGGTATCATGAACTCCCCAAAAAAGAAAAAACAGTGAATTTTCGATGTGTATTTGTTGTAGATTGAATAAATGCTTTAACATATATATGTAGAGAAAAACCACCGATTATTGGCTTAAATGCATTTGTATTCTTGATCATTTGGTTGGTTTATATTGTAAGTTACTCATGTTACGATTTTGGGATGGTTCTATGGCCAAACCAATTTTCCATAACAATTTGTTTTGAAGTTCTACATTGATATGATCTCTATTAAGAAAGTATTCACTGCATAGTATTAGTAGCTCCTTGATTAAAACCTGATTTAATTATAGGGATATTTATCATCTTTTTGAAATATATTAATCTTGACCATACGGTCTTGTGGACGTGCTGATGCGCATGTGTGTGTTGTAAATCCCAATATACCGAATTCGATTCCAACTCATGAAAAGAATATTAATTTTGGTGATGTCATTGAAGACGTAGTCTAGTGAAGTCAATATGATGACAAAGTAGTATAATATAGGAGGTCTAGGGTTTGATGTTTGTTGTTAACAAATTATTCTCCCTAACAAATCAACAACATTTGCATATAAAAAAAATGTTAACCTTAGAGATGCAAAGACCTGGTAGGGGAAGGAAATAAGTGGCTTGATGGAAGATCATAATTCAGCAAAATTAGTATAACCATGTTTTAGGATCTTTCATCAATAGTGCCAATTGAGAGAGTAACAAACACCTTGACTTCAATTAATCTTTTTTTATGGTCTATTATGCTTGGCCATCCCAAATCCTTAGATTCCAAGAACTTGAAGTTTGTCTTATAGTCTCTTACCTACCAAGCAACAAAATCCAAGTGGTTGTGTGCGTCCGAATCTTTTGCTGAGGAGTGTTGTCACGTTTATCTTTGTTAGCATTCTGATTAAAATAGTGGATGAGTATTAAATAGCAAATCACCATTCCTAATCAACTTATTTTTGCTGTCATATTAATTTTCTAAATTTAAGAGACAAACAAACATATAATTTGACCTCTTATACTCGAATTGTATCACCTTAATCAACAAAACAATAAAGTAAAATAAAATAAATTATGAAACAAGAATGCAATTAGAGGTATGGTTTGCATAATCTGTATTTAATTTTAACAGGGGTCTATTTTTTTGTCAGAAGTAAACGTTGATATTAAGGTTATCAACATGAACTGTAACGAAAGTGGTTGAATGATTCACCCCATATGATAAGTATAAACCGCTTGTGAAAGTGGTTGAATGATCACCCCGTGTAATAAGTATAAACCCCTTGTGATAAGTGACGCTTCCATTTATTTCTGATTATCATTCTCTCCATTTTGAGTCGTTTATTGTTTTAACATAGATTAAAAAATGCAATAAAATTGTGAAAAGGCATCACATTTTACTACACTAACCTTATTAATTATTGGACCACAAAACCAGTTGATATGAATAAAAATGTCCTACCTTTGATCGGAACATCCTCTAAAATTCATGCAAGATACTTGAAAGAACGGTCACCAATTGCAAAGTATTGTTCGTGGGTTTCAACTCACCTACCTCAAGATCACACAAAGCATTTTCAAAACTCATTTCACCCATCTCACATGGAATAGAAAAACTTCCATGATCTTTGAGTTCAGGAAGAAATATCACGATTTAAAAAGTCAATGTGATAAATCTAAACTAAGTTTGCTTGCATTTGTCGATTCAATAAAATAAAAAATAAAAAAACTGCAAGAAACAATTCTTAAATCATGAAATAGATAGAGGAGTGAAATTTAAAAGAATAAATAAGAACTAAACTTCAATGAGAACTATTTTTAGACAACTGAGAAATTCAACGGCTCGGCGCACAATCACTTATTGGTGTCCCATGTAACATTCAAAAAAAATTTAGAATATGAAAGCATAAACCTTTGGATCTTGCCCAAAATCTACATACATGAGACATTGAAACCTTAATAGGATTCCATTTGGAACATGCAGAACTCCAGTCATGTGTCAACATCTGACATAAGCAAAATCAAAATTTGAAATTCTGAACTGTCATGTGATTAAGCAAAACCTTAGCTGTTATTTGTCAACTTTCAAGCCCACAAATATCCAGTTCTTCCATGGATTCAGCTTCTAACACTGATTATTTTGATTTTAATGGCAACCTTAAAAAACTAGTAGCCAAACCAGTAACAAAGATATCCTTGATTTTAATACAAGAGGCTACAACAGGAAACGAGGCAGGTTGGATTGACCATGCTCGAGCCGTATACTGAGATACAATACAAAGTATACCTCTCAAGAACAATAATGGTGAAGGCGATAAAAATATTAACTGCCCCAAGAAAACTATTGCCGGTGTACAATGACCAGATATACACAACCACTTAAAAGCCACCATAACAAAGAATAGTATAACTATCACTATGAGATAAACACACAGCTGCAGCAACAACAACCAAGAGACCTGTACTGAAGTATATATTAACACGCTGGGCCTATTATACTGTCAACCAAGAGCATGCAAATTCCCCAGCAGGGCTGCTAGAAACTTCTCTGGCATTCTCTACACTTCCTCTTGACCATGGCTGCTACTTTTCAAGATGTTATACTTGCAGAGGGGGCAAGTAGCATTGATGTGCAGCCATTTGTCCACACAGGTACAGTGAAAATGGTGACCACAAGGAAGTTGTCTTAGTTCAGCCCCGTCATCATAGGCAGAAAGGCAGATGCAACACTCCTACAGTTTACCGCACATAAATAAATTAAAATATAAAACCAGATTAATTTTTTCAAATGATTATCATATAACTATTATTCTCGTGTGCATCATTATGTCAAATTCCTCCCAATGTGAAGTGCAATGGCTGCAGTGAACAAAGACTCAGAAAAAAGGATGGAAGTAAAATAAAACCAAAATATATACATAATTCTCCAGATGAATAATGTGCTCAAAACATGACTATGTTATTATAGGTTAAAATGAAGCCAGTTTTTGGAGCATCAAGTGGATTTCCCTTCACAGAATATTGAAATGATAATTAGTGCTGGAGAGCAAAAGGACCACTGTCCACTGAAACAAGAGAAAATGTTTTAAATGCACATAATAAAAATTTACAACATACCGCATCCTCATCGGCAAGCACGTGTTCAATTGGGGAATCAGCTTGACATTCAATCATTATTCCTCCAACAGGTCCTTGTGTATTATCAGCAAGCTTCTCGTTGCTTTTTCTTTGGAATTTGAATTTTGACAACTGCTCAATGTCTTCTTTTGTTGCCCCTTCCTGCTTTTCGCCAACCACCATAAAAGGAGAGACATTAAGCCAAGGAACAGTACAGATAATATATTACAACAAACATCTCACAATTAAATACTCTTAAGTTATAAGGCATTGTGAGCATGTCCACTCATAATTAGAATTTAGAAATACATTCACAATCTACCAAGTTGTGGGATAGAAAATCATATCAAAGTTTGTTTTTTCTAGAAGATCCTAGAAGTTAACAATGTTGACCTGAATGAGGCATACAAATATCAGAAAAATGAACTTTTTCTCATACCACAACAACTATAGATAGCTCATAGTCATAACCTTAACCTTACCTTCAACCCTGAAAACTCTAATGTACACAAGCTCGTAAATAGTCTTTGTCTCCAAGGTATTCCCAATAAATCAACCTTAAGGCTTTGTTTGTGAGTTTGGAGGGGAAGGGAAGGAAGGGCTTTGGGGGGTGAGAAATATAGGGAAAAATTGATAAATCTTTCACAATTTTTGAAAGAGTGTTTTTTTAGAGTGATAAATTAATACATATGATTGATATTTTTAATTTTAAGAATATTATAACGACATAAATTAAATTTGAAGAATTCATATAAACCATCCCAAACCTCCCAAAACCCTCCTCCAATACAATTTTTTAGTTCCCCCAAATGAGGAGGGTTTTATATTTTGAAGAAAAATAAAACCCCCAAAGCCCCTCTCAGTGTCCTCTATTTCTTCCACTTACTCCATTTTTTTCCAAACCTTCCCCTCGCTTCCCCTCCAAACTCGCAAACAAAGCAAAGTTACCTTTTAATCGCACAGCTGTGCATTCCACCTTCCATTTCATATCATCCATGTAAACGTTTCAAAATTAGTTACACCTTATAAGGAAGTCATTTTTGCATTACAAGTATAACAGGTTAGATCAGAATCCATCCCAAACTTTAAGTATTAATCATCAATTCACACCCAAGAAACTGCCATTCAAAAACCACACATGGCTGTAGCTGTTGTTATTCACTCAATATTTAATTTGTTTATTTCATGGTAGCAAAACACTGCCTCTTAATGTCACTGACATGTATTGTTCAAAAAAAAAAAATGTCACTGACATGTATTGTTCAAAAAAAAAAAATGTCACTGACATATACGACACAATAGTTTAATCTTGGACCTTCCCAATCATTTGATTCAGAAGTTGTACTGTCGGCATTTTATATTCTAAGGGTGTGTTTGGGAGTTTGTAGAGGAGGGGAGGACTTTCGGTGGAGGAGAGGAGAGGGAAAGAGAGAGAAATCTTTCACATTTTTAATTTGGGTTTTTGGTAGTGTTTGGTAGAGAATGATAAATGAATGCTCATGATTAACATATTTTTAATTTTGAGAGAGTATTATAACAACTTAGATTGGATTTGAAAATTTTATCTAAGCCATCCAAAACCCTCCTCTAATACAAGTTCCCCCATTTTGGGGGGTGTATTATGAAGAAAAATATACTCCCCAAAGCCCTCTCCTCCCAAAGTCTTCCATCTCTTCCCTTTCCTCCTTCCTTTGTTCCAAAGCCCTCCCATCTTCCTAAACTCCCAAACAGGGTATAAGGCTCCACTTAGGAGTTTGGAAGGGAGGGAATGGCTTTCAGGGAGGGAAAGAAAGAGAAATCTCTCACCTTATTATTTAAGAGTGATTTTGTAGAGAATGATGAGAATACTTATATTTATAATATCTTTAATTTTGAGAGTATTATAACTACATGAGAAGGATGTTAAGAATTTTTCTAAACAGTCCAAAATCCTCCTCCAACACATTTTTTGAGTTCCCCCAAAATAGAGGGATTTTGTATAATGAAGAAAAATGAACTCTCCATTCAATTTGTGGGTCTATCATTCCTTACTTTTTACTTTCCTCCTTCCTTTTTCCAAAGCCCTTCCTTCCTAGACTCCCAAAAAGACCCTAAAGGAGCCTAATAAAGTCTCAACACGACAAGCAACAAAAATATAGATTTATTATTTCAAATGTTCAGTTTTGTCAGGTCAAGACAACCCAACCAACTACCAAAAATGGATGCTATAAATGAAATACAGATCTCTTGAAATTCCAGTAATTCTAGTTTCCTCCTTCCATTTCATTTAGCCTTGATGATTCAAAAACAAATAATATATTGAGCCGTAAGTTCTACCAAATTCAATCAACTTCCGGCAAATGCCGCTGAATAAAATCAAATTGAAAGAAACTAAACAGATTCAGCTCTCATGGAAACTCAAACAAGAAGAAGTAATGAATGTGACTTGCCTGGTCTGCAACTGCATACAGAAGCGCAATGATACATGGAAGGCAACAGCAAACAGCAATACCAATGATGCATGCCAGCGCAATACAGAAAACGACAAAGAAAACATCAAAACCCAAGAAGACAATACATAACCTGTAAAGAAAGTGTATTTTGTCAACAGTAGTAAACTACTATAAAAGCAGATTTCCCAAACAGAAAATATATACAGAAAACGTTGCATATGAGAACTCTTATTTATTGTGACAACACTAGAAAATGTTTCATACGAGAACTCTTATTTATTGTGAGAACACTTTCAATAATAACTGCAATTAGATTTAATGATTCAGATAAGTCCCTCAAAACTAAAAGGCACATGACCTTCTCTTTTCCCCTACTGTCACATCTCAGCCCCCTCTTCTTCCAACAGTGGCATTGCAGCCTTCATCCAGTGAAAGTTAGAAATGGAAAGTGAAAACATCAAAATCAAAAATACTTTACATATATAACTACTGGTGTTACGGAAAGTAACCCCTTCCAGCCAAATTGAAATATTAACGTGAGCAGGTTCTAACCACATGAAGATTTATTTAGATCAAATTATACAAGCCAAATAAAAGAAACTGAAAATATCTGCAACTGTTTGGTGGTTGACGATTGCATAATTCATCAAATGAAGATGAAGGAGCATAGACATCTGGAAACTTGTGACCCAATTTCAATTCTCGACGACCGTGACTTCCAAAACCAGTATCTAAAAAATCCCCCAAAATCCTCTTTTTCCACCACCAGCTTTCCCATCTTCAAGGCCTCTATATCCCTCACAGTTTCCTATGACGCCAAGAGGGCTCAAAACCCAACAAGATCGATAACATGACGAGCAGAAAGGGCCAGAGGTAAACAATCGGGGGAAAACAAATAAGAGAAAGGAGTCACGTGTCTTTTTATACTGAAGGTTTTATCTGAATTGTTGAGATCAACCCCACAACTATTATTGAAAGTTCTCAATTCCCACAGTAAATAAGAGTTATCGCTAAATATGTTCCCGTATATAGTTGAATGTGTGAGTGTGTGCGCGCGTGCTTGTGTGTGTGTGTGTGAGAGAGAGAGAGAGAGCAAACCAGTAAAGGTTAGGAGAATCATGAATCAAATCTTGACCATCAGCTGATACCCAATAGAATCCAATGACCCACCAAATAAAAGAAAACATTGTGTTGGCTGATTCCAAATGCTTTGCCATACTACGAGGAACAAAAGGAGATAAGACAAACATAAAATTTACATAATCTACAGAAATGATTAGCCATTGTAAACCAATAATTGATTGCACTAATTTCACCATAATATTGAACATATTGTGGTATTGTTTTAACCCTCAAACCACAACTCTGTTCCCATGCAAATTAAGAAAGTATCCCATTAATGAAGGTTAGGAGGTTAATTCATTACAGACAAAATCTATTAAGAAAATGGAATAAGTTATTAATTGTAAATAAATGCGTGTACTCAGTCCTCTTACCAGTGTTGTCAATTGTCATCCGCAGATGGTGGAAAATAGCGGTTTGTTCAAATTCCGCTACGCAACAAAGCTCTAGTGCCGCTATAACTACTGTTTGACAATATTTTGTACTAGTACTAAATAGTGTGTTGCATAATGACAACAATTTGTTCAAATTCCACTACACTACAGTGCCGCTATTTAACAACACTGCATCACACTAATTGTGATTCAAAAATCAAAAGTAGGATAAATCCATAGGTACATAAACTTCCATGGTTACACCATGTTTTGAGAGATCGTATAAGAACAAAGCTCTATTGTATGATAATTCAGGTAACTATCACATGACAGCCTCCACCATCTATTTTCACAATCAAAGTTACCACATCATATTCATTTTTTTCTTCTTAAAAACATTATTTTCATACTCTCACTGCACTTTGAGACAGATTTCAGATACGTTACTATTAGAAATAATCTTGTAGGTTTTAAACTGAAATATCCCCTCAGCTACTGAGAAGCTAAAATTTCCATGAAGGTTTTTTGAACTCTGGATTAAAGGTGTCCCGGAGTTTTCAATTAGAAACTTAGCATAGCTACTTAAGTAATGGGATTTGGAAACTAGGGCACATGGACACTCAACAATTTCACATGCCCATCCCTGACACATTTTCACCGAAAGCCAGAATATAATGAAACATCAATCACCTCGATATATTTTCATGAAAGCATAATGCTCAGGTGCAAGTCCAACCCCAACCCCAGTTCATGTTACGATCAACTTATTCTAGTATAGTGTTAGATACTAAAAAAAATAACTCTCGTTGTTCATGGGATGTCAACTGAATAATAAGAGTTTGACCTCGTAATCTCGTATAATAGAGTTCAAATTTTCACATAAACAGTTGTAAAATAATCATTAATATCATTCGTTCGTGGTTCAAAAACTCACCTTGTAGAACCATCATCCCCATACTGTGCCAAATTCACATACTGTCCAGAACTATCCATCGAATCAAAGCTCAAATCCCCACTACCACCACCTCCAACCACATTACCACCATTGCCATTCACCTCTCCCCGCATCCGCACCCGTCTCCGATACTCAAAACAAACACACACAACATGAAGAACACACTGCAACGCATAACCTAAAATCCACAACCTAAGCGGTGAACTCGGCGATTCATTCCGACTCAAAATCAACACAGTAACCGCCGCAATAATAAACACGAAATTCCACAGAATATCAAGAATCACCACCGGCTTCGAATAAGCCCAATCACTTTGCCGTTCTTCCAATTGCTCAGCCGCGGTTTCTCTCACCATCATCGACGGCTCACGCATCAACCTCCGTCCACTCGCTTGCCGTAGAAACCGCGCCGCTTGCCGGAGACTCGGCGCACGGAGAACTCTCCGTCCAGAGTTTGATTCGTCCGATGAATTTCCAATTAACGGCGTTGGATCCGTCGTCGCCATGTTTGAATTCTTCTCACTGTTTAGAGAGAAAAAATTAGGTTAAATTCTGATAATTTATTTTTGTGCGGATTTGGTCTTGTTTTGTCTGTGAAATTGAATAGAGAAAAATTGAAATGGATAGTGTGTGAAACTGAAAACTGAAATTATGACGATGATGATTATGTTTTTTGGATTTGGACGTAAGAGACGGTGTCGTTTTACTAGTTTTTTGGTCACTTGAACGCGCACCGCGTGTTTATTTTTCTCCCGCTTAAACTAAAAGGGTCTAATACGTTGCGCTGATTTTCTTCCTTTTGTTTTAACTGAACACAAGAAGCATCGGTGGCGTTTTTTCACGAAGCTTGGAAGTTTCAAGACATTGATAGAAGTCGCTGATGTCGGCTGGTGAATTTAATGGATGTTGTGCAATTTTTATTGTTTGTGAAAAGATCACGTTCTTGCTTGTTGCTAAAAAATTAGCTTAAATTTGTTGAGAAGTCTTGTTAACATGTGAGTTTAAGACCAATCATGGAGTTAGCATAAATTTTTAAGAGTGAAACAAGTGTACTACTATCTCTGCTCTTTTTAATTATCACATTTTGACATTTTACATATACTAAGATAATCAATAATTGTTATTACTTTTGATGCAATAAGTTATACTTTTACCATAATGATCTTATTCATTTAATATCTTATTTCATATATTTATAATGTTGCATTGAACTTTGAAAGTGACAGTTAAATAGAGAAAAAAAAATCTTCAAAAGAGACGCTTAAAAAGGAACGGAAGGAGTACATAATTTTAAAACTTTTTTTTTTTTTTGAAAGAACGTAATTTTAAAACTATATTAAGGTTTTTTTATAGCTTACCTTAAAGAATTGCACGTAATTTATCAAACGACTAAGGGAAAAAAAATGAATAAATCTTAAATAAGAGTAAAAATTAGCTTGTGGTATCACTTGGGTCTTGGAAACTGGTTTTTATTCACAAGCTTTAGTAGCGGAACTCTTTTAATTTTTTTGTACTTTCTTAGATATCACGAGTATAATTTATTTATTTGTATTTTTTTAATAATAGTACATGATAAATACTTAATCTAATCTACTCGAGTTAGTATGATAGTATTGACTTGGGATCTGAGAGTGTGTTCTTCCTCAAAGTCTCAGGTTCGATTATCTCCAATGCTAATTTGGTTGGACTAATTTAGCTTCTGAAAAAAAAAAAAAAACTTAATCTCTTCAATTAAACGTTTTTAAAAATATTAATATATGGATCTCACAAATAACTTTACATCATCGTATTTCAACGTTAGAAGATTATTTTAATAGTTAAAACAAGTGAGGGAGAAAGAAAAAAGATAACATAGAACTTGTACTTCATTTCCTCCCCAATTGAAATACCTATCAGGTAGTAAGGGTCGTGAAGCTGAGTCTTCTTCGTTGATGATGGTCTAAATCATCAACAGTTGCATGCAGGTAGGAAGGAGACTTCAAAATCCAATATCTAAATGTTTGAAACCAATATAACAACCATTAAAATGCACCCTAATTGTTGTTCTTCAGGTTTTTTGGCTCATACCCAAGGAGAAAGATAAGAAATTTACATGAGCGTTGATTGACATTGATGTCAGGTGTGATGCAAGATTATGTCGATGGTTGAATAGCTTCCTACCAACATGAAAATTGCACCTTAAGTTCAGTTTGGTTTTTGGCATGTAAATGATTTTAAAGCGGTTTGGTTCTAAGTGAAGTGTACCTTCAAGGTGACGTATGATAATTTTTTTTAAATTATGACTGTCGATGAAAACAATATGAAAATTCTTTAAGCGGTTTAGCTTCAAGCGATTATACCCGTTATGGTGAAGTCTTGCGTTGAGATTGTTGGTTGAACTATGATTGTCATTGACAACAAGGAAAGTAAATGTACCGTTTTTTTATCAAGATGGAAATTGTTGGTTGAAAATAAGCACGTTGAAAAAGTTTTGTGTTGTCTTGTATTGTAAAGGATTAATCAAGGTGGAGATTGTTGGTTGAAAATATATACATATTGAAAAAGTCTGACATTATCTTGTATTGTAAAGGAAGAAGACGACTAAGACATATTTGGACTTTAATTTTTTATTACAAGATGCATCAGTAAAAAATATTTTAAACTTGTATGTGGCATTTTATTTTCTTTTATTCTTTTGTCTTAGATTGTTTTGAGATATACTTGAGTATTCACTTTCCGTATGTGGGTGTACCAGAGTCATGCTGTAGTTTAAGAATGGCTATGTGTTGTAAGAATTTACATAGCGCTATTCTTGGTCATCATTATACAACAATTACGAATTTTTGTCCAGTTTTAGAGTTGCAAACGATATGTTTTTGTGTTCCAATAAAATTCATCTATTTTTCTCTATATGTCACCCATTTCGTTCGAAACTTGAACAAGTTAGTATGTCACCCATTTTATTCGAAACTTGAACAGGTCGGAGAAGCAGACCGTCATAACTTGACCTTGGTTAAGTGGTTCCCATTTTCATCGATTTGAAGATATAAATTTGAAACAAATCGTTATTCATCTCTAATTATTTTTTTTAATAAGTTATTCATCTCTAATCGGAATCTAACAAGGGACATACAAGTGATTTTCATGATATTTTCCAACACACTTTTATTTTATTTTATTAACCCTTCAATTTTGAAGGGAAAAGCCTCGAATAAGAATTGTTTCATAATAAAATCAAACTTAAATTCTCTGAACAACTATTTATTTATTTTTGGATTAATTAAATTTTTGGTCCCTATAAATATCTGCAGTTTTGTTTTTGGTCTTTATAAAAATAAATTACACTTTTTAGTCCCTACAAATTTTTCCGTTAGTATTTTTAGTTCCTGTTAAATTAAAATTTGTTTAATTATGCTTAAAATTTTAAATTTTTTAATGATTTTTTACATACTTGTCTAAAACATTATAAAAGGTTCCGGAACAATAAATTAGCTCAAAATTTTATTTTTAGTCCAAATTTTCGTTAGTTTTATCTTGAATTTTTGGCATTTTAAAAAAATTATATTTAATTCATTACATGTTAAAAAATTCTAATTTTTTATAAAAGAGATTATTATAATGTTCTTAACATGTCAGTTAATAATCATTTAAAAATATAAAAGTTTAAGTATAATTAAACAAATTTCAATTTAACAGATACCAACACATACTTTTAGTCCTTGTAAAATTAAAATTTGCTTAATCGTGCTTAAACTTTTAAATTTGTAACATATTTTTCAAATACTTACTTAGAATATTATACAAAGTTCCTCCGCAAAAAAGTAACTTAAAATTTTTTAGATAAATTCATATTTAATTCATTACATGTTAAAAAACTAATTTTTTTTTACAAAAGAGTGTCTTACGATGTTATGAAAATGTATGTAAAAAATCTTTCAAAAATTTAGAAGTTTAAGCATAATTAAACAAATTTTAATTTAAGAGGAACGAAAAACACTAATAGAAAATTTTGTAGGGACTAAAAAGTGTGATTTATTTTTATAAGGACTAAAAACAAAACTGCAGATATTTATAGGGATCAAAAACTTAATTAACCCTTTATTTTTAATTAAAAAAAAAAGAAAGAAAAGAACAGTACCCCAAAAAAACTTTCCCACCTTAGAACTTAGAAACTCCCTCCAAGTTTGAAGCCAGTTCGCCATATAGGGTTTCGTTGGGGTTTCACTGTTCGCATTCACCCTCACAATCACAATCACAATCATGGCATCTTCATCATCCTCAAGCAACACCGCCAGTTACGACGTGCCGTGGGTTGAAAAGTACCGACCCAGCAAAGTCGTCGACATCGTCGGCAATGAAGACGCCGTCTCCCGTCTCCAAGTCATCGCTCGTGACGGCAACATGCCCAACCTCATTTTATCAGTAAATCACTATCTCCCACTCTTCAATTTATCATTCTCAATTACGTTTTCACTGTGCCCTAATTTCCCATTTTAATTTTTTAGGGTCCTCCTGGAACTGGTAAAACCACTAGTATTCTCGCCCTGGCGCACGAGCTTCTCGGTCCCAACTACAGAGAAGCTGTTCTCGAACTCAATGCATCAGATGATAGGTTCCTCTTTTCTTCATTTTTTGTTTATTTTTTTTTTCCTTGAAATAATTTTATGACTTTGTTTGGATAAACAATTTAATTTGCATCTAAATATGGAAACTATTTCCATAACAAAAACGTTAAATTGTTTTCGTATAAGTTATAAGCTGTTTTAGGCCCAGTTTGTTTAAACAGCTTAATTTGCAGCTTATTACATAAGCACTTATCATGATAAGTGTTTATGTATAAGCTATTTCCATAACAAAAGATAAAATAATGTTAAGTGGTTAGTTATAAGTTGTTTTCATAAGCTATTTTGGTGAGCTTATGAAATATAAGCTGCAAAACAGCTTGTGAACATGTCATAAGGTGTTTTCATAAGTTCTTGAAAACAGTATCACAAGTGTTCACGCCAGTAGATAAGCTCAAATAAGCCAATCTGAATAGACCCTTAACAAGCTAACTTGGAGATATTGTGAAAATAAGCTGAAAATAGGTTATGAACATAAGCTGTTTTCATAAGTTCTCGCAAACAGTTTCAAAAGTGATTATGACAGTAGTTAAGCACAAATAAACCAATTCAAACAGATCCTAAGTGTTTAACCAAGCTATTCACCTTTTTTTCTTCTTTTTTCTATTGAGGAATAGATGTTGTGAGGAACAAAAGAAAGTAACACCTTTTTTCCTTCTTCTTTTTTCTATAGAGGAATAGATGTTGTGAGGAACAAAATCAAGATGTTTGCTCAAAAGAAAGTAACACTTCCTCCAGGCCGACACAAAGTTGTTATACTTGATGAAGCTGACAGGTCTGTATTGAATTTTTGTTTTAATTTTTTGTGGTGATTTAATTGAATTAATGCTATTACTTTGCTTATTTTTATTTTAATTGGCTTTTACTGTTGTCAATTTCGTTGTTTGATTCAAATCAGCATGACATCTGGAGCACAACAAGCTTTGAGAAGGACAATGGAGATATATTCTAATTCTACTCGTTTCGCGCTTGCTTGCAATACATCTTCTAAGATTATTGAGCCGATTCAGAGTAGGTGTGCCATTGTGCGATTTTCGCGATTGTCTGATCAAGAGATACTCGGTCGTCTTATGGTTGTAGTTCAAGCTGAGAAGGTACCTCAACTTTCTATTCCGTGTTGAATTATGGAGTATTCATGTCTGTGTTGTATTATAAAGTATTCGTGTTTGTTTGAGGAATATATGCATAAACATCATTCTTAATTATTTTATCATCCGTCTCTGTTGAAAATGTGTTGTGTTGTGTCTAACATATTAAGTGTTTTATTCTTTGTCTTTGTTGGGAATGTTACAGTTAATTGCATGACCCGTTTATTGTAAGACTCTAGATCTATGAAGCACGGAAACTCCTCGGATTAGGCGTGTCCTGGTGCCGGACACGTGTCCGACACCGACACTTGTAATTACACTGAATTATGTGATTTTTTTTTCAAATTATCAGCTGTGTCGGCGTGTCCGTGTTGTGTCCAATGTCCGTGTCCGTATCCGTGCTTCATAGCTCTAGATTGATATTTAACTCAATAATTCCTATTATCTCAGTCTTTTATTATTCATGCTTTAACACCCAAAGGGGTTGCTCTTAATTGGAAGAAAAATCATCTGTAATTTTTATTCCTGGCGTCTCAAAATTTGATACTGCCTCTTAGCCTTCATAATATAACTAGTGACTCAAAAGTTATCATCTTCCCTTTTCACTGTCACACACAATATAATTAGTGATATAGAGACAGTAAAGACAGTTTTGCATAATATAGAAATCATAGAATTTCTGCATGCTATATACCGTTTGATACTTTTGAATAATTGGTTAGAATTACTTTTGTCAAGCATATATCAGTTAGTTAGTTTTCAACTGTGTTAATAGCTTTAGGTACGGTACACATTATGTTACACTAGTATAGTGCCTCATCTAGAATTTTTGGATATTCATCGCTACTGTTATATTGTCATCTTATTGTTTGTATTAATACCTTTATGTTTAATTTTTTCCTATTTTCTGTTTAGAACTATAGCAATATTTGCTGCATTATATGTCTATTATATAGAAGGGCGCTCGAGAAGTGTGACAACTTAGCAGTTCTGTTGCTTTCTTGGAAGTGTAAAACAAAATCTTTTTCTTTTTTTATCCCGAAAAATATTTTTCTATTAAGCAATATAAAGGATAAAGGACTTAAGAGATGCCATTAGTTGGACTTTGGCTTGTTCCACATATTAGGAAGATATGTGATATATTGATCTGATAATTATTGAATTGAAGGTGACACTGGATATCTATAGTTTTCCCATGGCCATAAATCAGTCGGTTTTATGACCTATGAAGGATTTAGGATGTTTGACCTCCTGTACTTTACTTTAAGCCATATGATCCTTGTGGTCTGTTTGCTTGTAAAGTTCAAGCTGACTAGCTATTTAGACAAATGTTTTGTAGCATTTGACCAGTTCCTTTTTCATCCTTGTAAGCTAAATTATGTGACCGGCCTCCTTAGTCGTGTTACTACGACGTGATCCAAAAGTATGATGTCTCCCAGTTTGTTATCTAGTTTTGCATGTAATAATTTATAGTAACTAACATGAAAATAAATTAAGTGTAGAAGAGATGAGAATGTTATGTTTGATGTATGGTAACACTAGACGGGATAGGATTATAAATAGCAACCTTAGAGAGAGAGTTAGGGTTGCACCTATAGTAGAAAAGATGGTGGAAACCAGGCTTAGGTGGTTTGGACATGTAGAGAGAAGACTTATGGATTCTGTGGTAAGGGGGGTAAATTAGATGGAGGGGAGTCAAATCACTAGAGGTAGAGGAATATCTAGAAAAACTGCAAGAGAAACTATTAAGAAAGATCTAGCGATTAATGAGTTGGATAGAAATATGGTATTTGATAGAACATTATGGCGTCGTGTAATTCATGTAGCCAACCCCGCTTAGTGGGATAAGGCATGCTTGTTGTTGTAACGAAATTTCGTAAGGTGTTTGTTAGGCGTGTATGCATTCCATGTTTTCCTTTTTTTATTCTTTTTAAGGGAAACCTGATATATGATGCTCCCACCATGTTGGCTTCCTTTATCATAAAACTTTTTTTTAAGGTTCTTGCCATCGTCAATGCAAACTGGTTGCGAACATCCTTATGGGTATAGAAGGAACTCCTTTAGTTGCTATCTGTTTGGCTTCAATAGTATTGAGGAAATGTGTGATTAAATCGTGTTATGGTTGAAGGTTCCCTATGTTCCTGAAGGACTTGAGGCCATCATTTTCACTGCTGATGGTGATATGAGGCAGGGATTGAACAACTTGCAAGCAACATTCAGTGGGTTCCAGTTTGTTAACCAAGCAAATGTTTTTAAGGTTAGAACCAATTATTATTTGTAAATTACATTTGTCACAGTTTACAAATGATTTTGTTAAAATTGTTGTTTGGTTTTAGGTTTGTGACCAGCCGCATCCACTGCATGTGAAGAATATGGTGCGCAATGTGATTGAAGGGAATTTCGATGAGGCTTGTTCTGGGCTCAAGCAATTGTATGACTTGGGATATTCCCCCACAGATATCATCACCACACTTTTTCGTATCATAAAAAGTTATGATATGGCAGAGTACTTGAAACTGGAATTCATGAAGGTAAATGAATATCTGGTTGCCAAATTTGCATTAGTGTTTTGACGAAAGTATGGGACTCACAAGACTTTCTTCAAATTGCAGGAAACTGGATTTGCTCATATGAGGATTTGCGACGGAGTTGGTTCTTATCTTCAGATGTGCGGTCTGTTGGCTAAGTTTGCTCTTGTTCGCGACACTGCTAACGCTGCATGAGTAGGTCCTAAGTGCAACTGATACACATCATTAGTTTTTCCGGCTTTATGGTAGTGAGAATGCTGTACTGATGAAACATGTAGATTTTAAATCCTGATTTCCATATGTTGACTGATACATTAATGCTTCAACTTATATAAATATGTTATGTTTAGCTTGGTTCAATATCACTGTTCGTATATTATTTGGGATAGCGTTCTAATTTATAAGGAATCAAATATCACTTCATAAGACTTCCACTTCTAACGACCAATACATGATGAGAGAGTAACATTTTGGGAGATGTGTTATATTTATATTCATCACTAACTCAACTCTAAAGTTGAAGGCCATTCTTTTCATCCTATTTAGAACAAGTCTGTTTAAGACGAGCTCAGGTTGATCTGAAGGACAATGGAAATAAGACTATTAACGCTGTTAAAAAAAATGAGACTATTAAGTGATCATTAAGTTATTACTGCAAGATAAAAGTTAAAGAATGATATTTTTTCTTAGTATTTTATCAAGTACTCACACTCAGAACATGATTTTTTCGATAATAATTTACTACAATACTACTTAAACTAACAGTTTCTTAAATATCAATGATCTCCGACAACGGCGCCAACATGTGTTTAGAAAGGGCAACTGTTGCACGGATTTCTTAGTCGAACTCAGACGCTCTTCAAGACTAGATGCGACCTTTTGGCAAACACCTCCATCAGGCTAGAGATTGTGTTAAGTTTGATGTCTCATACCGAGCCATATTTCTAATACTCTTTTTTTCCTTTGTCAAATTTTTTTAAGAAAGCTAAACCTGCCCATCCAAATTAGCATTGGGGAAATTTTTCCTTTGTCATTCTACAAAAAAAAATGTATAATTTTTCTTTTTAACGATGCATATAAATTATTCATATACAATATATATATATGCTATTTTAATTTCTTTACAAAAAAGACTATTCTAATTAACAAAGTTTGAACACCTCCATCAAAGCTGGAGATTGTGTTAAGCCTGATGTCCCAGAGTCATATTCCTAATGCCCTTTTTTCCTTTGTTATTTTTTTTTTTTTTTTAAGAAAGTTAAACTTGCCCACCAAATTAGCATCGGGGATAATATTTTCTTTTTAACAATGCATATAAATTATTTATATACAATATATATACTATTTTAATTTCTCTACAAAAAAAATATTTGTTTTGATTCTTTAAGCAATTTACCTTCTTCCTCTACATTTATCAAATTAGAATTGTGAACAGGGAGAAACAAAATAGGAGTCGTGCTAAAAAGTGGTATAAAGGGCATTGTTTATAAAATCTAAAATTGGATTTTTTTTTGTATGTTTATATATTAGTCAAAATGATAAATACATCTATTTTGACTTTTAAACAATATCCTACTGACACTTAATAACAATTTTCCATAAAATATTTATAATAAAAAAAATAAGTTTCTTTTTTACCTACGTATATATTTTGCTTCACAAGGCAAGTGTTAGACGTACCATCAATTTTATGGAGTTCTTATGATACTTTGTTATTTATTCATTAATGTCCAAGGACCTTGCTAGCATTTTCTATAATAAGATTTACCTATAATAAATAAAGCTTCTTCTCCTTTTACCTTCACTAGGCATGTTTTAGCGAACTTACTGAAACGCACAAAAAATGACATTACTTGATGATTTTTGTATGAAAAAAAATAAAAAAATATTTGGCTTCGCCCGGGTTCGAACCGGAGACCTTCAGTGTGTTAGACTGACGTGATAACCAACTACACCACGAAACCTTGATGTCTTGTTGACCGCTTTCTTAAAAGTCATTCTAGTTTTCATTTACAAATACACAAACATTAACTTAGCTACTTACACACGCATATATCTTTGAAAAAGGTAAACGAAATATCCTTGCGGACCTAAACCTTTTCACATCACATGTAAAACTAAAAACATAATTGGTTGATAAACAATTGAACTAAAAATTAATAACAAAGAATTTCTCTAGATTAGCCAAGCTAACAAAAATTAATAGTGGCCATGTAAATTTCTTGGCTTAGGAGGTCTCTACAATGAACAAAGAATTGGAGTATTTGTTAGATGCACACTCACAGAAGGAAACTGTTGCTAAATCAATATGGTCACAATCACAAGTCACATGTGGTAGTGATGTTTCACCTCAAACACCTTCATTTCTTAAGATTCTCTGAATCCCTCTCATTCTTTTTTAGTTTACGTGTTTTCTTTGTTTTGGGATTCTAGTCCCATCTTTTTTCTTACAAAAATGGAAAATCGTGCTATGCAACAAACTAACAAAAGCCTGTGAAGAATATTCACTTACAAGCAGTGCATCCAAATACAAGTAAAAATAAAGATACCTACCTAAAAAACTAGATATATATCTATAAAAACATGCTAGGAATAGGAAATAACTCACTGACAAAAATGCTAGAGAAACTAAAGTAATTTCAGCTCTTGGCATTATATAGTATAATATAGTTAAGAATATTCTAATGCTGCCATAAAGATGAAGTTTCACAACCCAACAAAGTACAATCAGTTAGTTAGCAAGATAAATGTTAAGGCTTCAACAACACTCAAATAAAGCTACAATAATAAACTAGTAATACCCTTTTAACAGAAATTAACATTATCATTATCATCAATATCTATACCCTACAGGCATTCCAAGCTTATCCAAACGACCAGAACCAGGATAGCCTTTGCTAGTGAAGCTTGCTTGCAATGCAGATGTTCTCTGTGCGGCCAATCTTGCCATGTCGTGTCCATTTAGTGAGTACCTATTTGACGAACTTGATTTCTCATATTGAGGCCTTTGTTTTGGTGCACTCAGAGATCTAACTTTGGCCTTTGCCGACTCTGTATAAGCCATGTAACTTGGGTAATCAGAGTAGCCTCTAATGTAGCTTCTTGGGCCATCACTTCTTGTAGGAGTAAAAGGACTTCTGTTGTAACCATCATCTTTTGAAGTTGCAGATGATAAAAGTTGAGGACTATTGTTTGCGGTGCAAAACGAGTTCTCTTCAACTTCGTTAAGTTTTAGTGGGTTGTAATAAGATTGAACCTCACAAGATACACTTTGACCAAATTGATGAGATTTTGATTCCTTTGTAGGGGTCAAATTCTGACTATAATAATAATCAGGATCACTTGTGGAGTGAAAGATGTTTCTGCGTTTTGTGTTGATGTGTTGTTTTCCCGAATCAATTTCGACAATCCTATCACTTTTTTCGTCACTCCTGCTATATGTTCTTATCAGTGATCTTACTCTATTCCATGATTGTTCGTCTAACTGATTTTCTGATATGTTGCCGCCGTTTGAGAGACAAGATTTGGAACCATTTCTCTGCAATGAAATATAATGGCATCCATAAGTAGACAAATAATTTGATAATACACTGAATGCACACTTTTTGGGTAAAAATTAACAAATGGCATTGTTACGAGAAAATACCTTGAGTCCAGGTGAATGCTCAGATTTCATGCTCCTAGATCTAACAGGGCTTTCAGATTTTTCTGGTGTTGCTGGACCCTGTATACGACCATTTGTAAAAACTATATGATTAGATCAAGAACATGATGTTGGCAGTATTGGCATTTTGATCAACAAATTTAAAAGATATTCAAGCATGAATGTGATAATATTAGTTAACAAGATGAATCAATCTTCACATTTGCAAACCAAAACAAATACACAAATCAAGATAAAAAATTGGCTTCATATTCCTACATCAACTATGCAGTTAAAAGCTACTTTGATGAATCACAGAAAAAAGAGGAAGAGCAATTCATAATTACACTTACATAGAGGTGGAGAGTAGATGATTTTGCATTCAAATGTGAGGTTTGCATGGTGCGTGCTGCATTAAATCGTGCCTGTGCCCGTAAAAGTGATTGCATTCTTTTGAGCCACTCTGCTGTTCGTTTCCTCTCAATATGACCTCTCACCAGTGCCTGGAGTTTCACCAGCCCTTTTAATGCTCGTAGTGCCTTCCTTGCCTAACAATTTCAATATTTAAAAGTAAATGAGCAGTATCAGTATCTCAAAAATAGTAAGGTTAAGTTCAAAGTAATTGCAGGTAATTAATTGAAGCAATGGTTATTAAGCCATAGCGCTCAGAGCCACACTACAATCTGTAAACAACAAAGCAAATAAAAGACTGCAGATATTGGTATAACAGAATCTTGTACAAGAAACATGTTAGGGATTAAATTTTCAACTAGGGGTTTTAGTACAATATCAGAATCAGAATGATAGGACAGTCAAATGACTTAGTTGCCAAATTATTTCATATCTGCAAAATGAAAGTGTAGAAAAGAGCCAAGTGAAAATTACTAAACGCCAAATGAAATATGAAAGACACTCTGCTGTAAAAGAGAGCAGGGGGGTTAATTTTTTTTAACTGTTTCAGTAATTAAAATTACATGACAATAATATATCATCTCATTCATCTAAAAATCCTTTTATTTTATTTTATTTTTTAAAAAAAGGAGAACTTGATTGGCAAGTATAAGCTAAGAAAACAAAAGTACAAATACTAGGTGACCCACGAAATCAAAACTTGAGCAAACATCAGAACATAATCACAAAAGAATAAAGTCTACATCAAGGACATTGGAAGTGTAATAATGTTGGCTCCACCAGAAATTGCAAATCAAAACACCCCTAGACTTTTTTATTAGTCTTTAGAAAAATCATAACAAGGCCACCCACCCACCCTCATTCACCTACGCCAACATAAAAGTCTCTTCACTTCACACATACTACTAAATTTATATTCCCTGTAGATTCAGGGGCTGGTGGTGGTCCATTGTCCCCACAACCAAAAGGCCAAAGTTGAATGTCATTATTTAACTACAAAAAGGACGGAGAATTTTTTATGGGCCATGGTGGTGGCCTATCAAACATTCAATAACACCTACCATCGTTGACAAATTATCATACAAATTCCACATTTATTAATACAACTAAAATATTTCCACATTATTTGACACCAAATAGAAGAGATTTCACTCAACTTCTAGGTTTTTTTAACTATAGTTCTGTAAATTTTACATGGAACGAATTAATGGCTAGCACAGTAGATGCTAAGATGGATACTTTCATACCATCATTGATCCATTAAATGTGA
The DNA here is from genome assembly GCF_003473485.1 of Medicago truncatula. NCBI lineage: Eukaryota > Viridiplantae > Streptophyta > Magnoliopsida > Fabales > Fabaceae > Medicago > Medicago truncatula. Next base: position 50,581,355 of record NC_053045.1, on the reverse strand, counting down.
CAAGGATGCAAAGAAAGGAAACATCATAAATGACACGTTTTGTACCAAAAACATTATTCAGGGTAACCATAGCAATACGACATTAAAAAATAGAATTAGAAGTAATCAACTTCTACCAAACCATATTTTTTTATATATATAAAATTAAAATCAAATAAAGAATTAATAATTTAGGGATTAGTAGAAAGATAAAAATAAGCATTCACACTAACACACACGTGTATAGAAAAGAAGAAAACAAAACTTAGAATTGAAGGAATTATGGGAATGAAATTAATGGATACGAACCAAACTTCCACGAAAAGCGGCTTGGATCTTAACAGCAGCCCATTGTTCTCGTATCCTGACGATGCCATTACTGCTGTAATTAAATCTGACAACCTCGGCAGCGGCCACGGCGATGGCCTGTCTGTTGTTTTGGACATGTTCTGTCGGAAACGTGACGTGGCTGCTATGTTGTTGTTCTTCTCTATATGATTTTACAAAACTCCATCTACGTTTCTCCTTAGGTGGTTTTTGATCAGAAGAAGAAGAACCATGTTCGGTTTTTTTGAGACCAAGAAGGCCACGAAACCACCTTGATGCTTTTCCCATTGATATTGATATGTAGTAGAAAGGTGTAAAAATAGGATTAGGAAGAGTGAATGAGAAGAATGGGAAGGAAAGAGAGTGAGATGATTGAGAAGATGAGGGGCTTTGTTTGGTTTGGAGTGAGTGAAGTGAGGAGAGGAAAGAGTGTCTTGTTTTTGAATGTCAAGGCAAATCAACTTTATTAACACACTTTCCAATCATCTCTAGTACCTAGTAGCTTTTAACTGCAATCATCAAATTCTATCTATAGTCTTTACTTTTGGACCGTCAGGCCAAATCAAACTTTTACTAACTCATTTTCAAGTTTACTCACCGGTTATTTAATGGCAGTTTAACACATTAAAGCACACCATAAATAAATCTACTTTTTTAATTCTAATTATAGTTTTTATTGATGGTAAAAATATAAACTTAAAACTAATTTGAGATACTTCTTTTCATTATTTAAAATTTTAAATGGCTTAACGAGTCTTTCACTTTTATTCTAGATAACATGTATTTGTATTTGAATTTAATTCAATATTTAAATTGAGAAACATCTTCAATCTTACACTTTTGTTTTAGATAACATGAATTTCTGTTTAAACTTGATTCAATATTGATAAATATTTTAGTTTATTAGATATTTGGTCCATAGTTTGATCTTTAATCGTTGCATATGAGAAAATATATATTGGAATATGTCATGTCCTTATATGAATTTGAGTTACCTAAAGATATAAATATTTGCAGTTACATACTAGGGATAAATTGAGTTAAGAAACATTGTACTCGAACTCTACTTTAGGAAAACAAATAAAACATAATGTTAAATCAGTCTCTCTCTTCTTCATTCTATCTTAATTGAGTATGTGAACCTCACAACACAGTCCCAAATTTACCCAAAGTAATTTAGAAGATTGACATATAACCACACAATTAATCTAATGATGATTCATTTCATAAGATGCATTTTAAGAACTCAGTTGCAACCACTAATGTCCTTCAAACCATCTTGACAACCCAACTCAATCACACATTCACTTTAGACCTTTTAACCACAACTCCGTTAAAACAAGAGACCAAAATTGTTGATTAAAACATAAGGGATCAATAAATAAATAAAAAAGTTAAAATAAAGAGACCAAAACTACAAATAAACGAGAAAAAAAAAATGGTTTATCCCTTCTTTTGCTTCTCTAACCATGCTGTCTAATTTTGAGTCAAGGAGTTTTTCATTGTTTAGCTTGGTTTTCTTTATTTTTGTGTTGGACTAGGTCTTTTTGATTGTGAAAAATTTACATGATGTTAAAATAACACAATTATTCATAATACCCTATATAATGTTATCATTTTTGCATATTATCCATCAAACTCTGTTGAAAAGTTGTTTTTTTTCTTTTTCTGAAAGATCTGTTGAAAAGTTGTTACTTGGCCGATTTAATGTTTATGTGACAAATCTACATCAAATTATAATTAATAATTGTTTAAGCGAAAATATCTTTGTTCAAAAAAATTAATTGTTTAAGCAAAAATAAATTTTTAAAAATACAAAAACCTAAAGTTAAATTCAAATTAAATTATTCAAACCATTTAAATTTGTAGTTCCCAAATCTAGAAATTAATATTGAGTTTGTAGGGTTGTAGGGCTCACAAACAATGAAACTATTGACCAATTCAACCCCACGCAGCAAAACTATATGACCATTGACCCACCTACTAATTGTCTATCCCGTACAACATGATTTTTAATACTGAAGTGGTTGATAAGTGATTTTCTTCCATCTCACACAAACACAATGAAGGTCTAATTTGCAAATCAATGTGGGTCACCAACAGAATCGAAAAGGGAAACGGGAAGGAACAGAGTTGCCTGCATATGAACCTTCGAAGTCCCGATACCTCAAAATGGATGATGTACCTGTCCGATATTTTCCGATACGTATCAGGAGAATATCCGAAGATTAAATTTTATTTTAAAAAAATAATAATTATCCGATACTTCCTGATACGTATCAGGTGAGTATCCGATAATTATCTTGCACTGATATCTGCTCCGATACTTCACAATTAATGTTAACTAAAATAACTGAACTCTTCAGTACTTATGTGTTCTTTTTTTTTTTTGGATATAATGCTTCTTTTTTGAATCGATGTAGTATAACACTAACAATGTTCCTTTTGGATAGAGTATAACACTGATGATGCTTTTTTTTGGATATATTGTGTATGTAATTGACTAATCATCACTCTCTTAATCGTCAATATTATTTATATTTATGTTGATGTGATACGTGTCTATGACTGTTTCCTTTTGTTTGTTAATATATTTGCATATTAAAAAAATGGTTATAATTATATTGTATATTTAATTATATAATTTTTTTTTATTAACGTATCTCAGCCGTATCGTATCTTAATTTTTGAAATTTTTCCGTATCGACGTATCGGTGCAGTATCGTATCTATATCGTATCTTGTATCCGGGCTTCACAGATATCTAACAAATGGAGCTGGTGTATCATAATCACACACACATGAAAAACAAGCATGGACATAGTTGAATTAATTGTAAACAAATGATCTCACCGCAAACATAATACTCCCTCCGTCCCAAATTATATGTCACTTTAGAAAAAATATTTGTCCCAAATTGTATGTCACTTTAGAATACCAATGAAACATTAATGTTACTTTTCCTATTATATCTTTAACTATTTATTACTCTTTCTTTTTTCAATTCTTTCATTTATCTTTCCCATATAATTTATTAAGGATAATTTTGTAAAACAATCCATAATATCTCTTTCCCACACAATATTAATTACATTTCTTAATATGTGTGAAATGCCCAAAACGTCATACAATTTGGGATGGAGGGAGTAATACTACATCCGTTCGTTTTTAATTGTCATTTTTTGATATTTTACACAAACCAAGACAATCAATAAATGTTACTACTTTTGGTACAGTAATTTATACTTGTACTAAAATAGCCTTTTTCATTTAATATTTTGTTTCATAAATTTCTCTCTCCGCATTAAATAATTAAGGGTAATATTGATAAAACAAAATTTAATGTTGCATTGAACTTTGAAAGTGACAATTAAATTGAAATAAAAAATTTCTCTAAAAATGACAATTATAAATGAACGGATGGGGTATCAAATAATTTGGAGATTGAGAATGATGAGAAGCTCGCGATCCCAGCAAAGTAAAGCAAAGGAACGAATCACAGGCGGAAAATGACGGATTGAAACTCACATAGGGAGGGACCATTCCTTACGGCTACTAATTCACATGCATTTATGCTTGTCTCATTCCTTTTCCATTTTTGACATATATATTCTCTAATTCCTACTAATAAAAAATAAAAAATGTTTTTGCTTACACAAAACTCCTAATCACCATCTCTATATGACGTCAAAATTAACATTTAAGACCTCAAACTAAAGGAAATGACGAATAAGGAACCATAGATAAACTACAAATAAGATAAAGAAACAAATATGTAATTTGGATTATTTTTATAACATGTATTTTTTTTGTTTCCTTTCATAATTCATAGTGTTTATACATATGTTTTTAAACTACATTAATAGTATATCACAATTTTAATACTATATAAGAGACATTCGCTGCCTTGTCAAAAAAAGACATTGTTTACCGGTAGCAAGTAAGAAAATAGTACTTATTTCCGGATTCTAAAATGCCATATCATATCGTTAAAAAAATGTCATATTGTAATCCATTTAACCTATCTCTTGATCTTCTCTCTTAAGATCTTTTACTTTTTTTACTCTTTATCTTTTCTCTAAAATTTAGAAAATAATAGATACAACTTGGTGAAGTATGGATAAAATTAGAAATTGACATGGCCTTAACTCAAAGATAACACACAAATCCGAAGGGAAAAAATGTCATATTTTAGTAGCTTTATAGACCAATGGTTAGAGTGGTACCAAACTAGTAAATGGTACGTAACAAGTAAAAATACTGAGCCCATATACTAGCATACTAGTAGTAGTACAGTACTGGTAGATCACGTGACCCATGGGTTGATGTATGATGCCGACAATTGACAGAACGAAGGTAGAAAAGAAAGAAGAAGAAGCACGCACGCATCATTGTTTTAACCTTCTGATTAAATCTGCCATAGTATCTTTGCCTCCTATTGTCTTACGTTTCTCCTGCCTTCAACATGGCTTTGTTTTGTACTAGTAAATGTCAAAAAGAAAGTACCGTGGAGAGTGGTCCTTAAATAGATTGTAAAACGAATATTTGGTGGATTACTACAAAGCCAACAATTGAATGGTCTTTCACTCCACTTCTTTAAATAGACTAGTGTCTCAAAGCATATGCAATCGGAGGCTTAGCTTCATAACCTTGATAACAAAAGTTTTATTAAACGATTTAAGCATTTCAAAACAAATATTTAATCTTTAATAAAAGTTAAATATTTTGATTTTCAATACATTGAATATACATATTTTCATTAATACTTACCACTTATAATTTTTAAAAAGTGTCTCAAAAACACTTGCTAACATTTTTCTTTTATTAAACTCTATAAGATCGGGGGTCATATCAGGGAAGGGTCTAAGAATACATCTTGACTAACTAAATAGCAACCGAAATAATAATCGATTTTTAATATTTTATATTTTAGCGGCTGAACTTTCTATCGCTAAACGAAATAAAGACCGATTTTTATACTAACGATTGAATTTTCAGTCATTATCTCTATCGTTAAACATATTAGCGACCGATTTTCATACTTTAACGATTAAAAATTCGATCACTTTTTAAAATTCATGTGTGGCTATAGCCGCACATAGCCATGAGATAGATCCGCCCATGGATCATACACTTTGTTAGTATTATTGGAGGCAAGGAGAAAATGCTCGAAGTCTAGTATAAAATGTGGATCTCATTCTTAAACTTCTTCGATGTCACAACCTTTAACCTTTAGCTTATATCTTAGAGGACTAAAAATATTGAAATGTAACAGTAGTAAGTTATTAACATGTGATCTATTTTCTGTAAAAAAAACATGCGATATATCTGTTTTCATAAAATAATTGATACATAATTTTTTTTTAACAAACAGACGGTATATTTCTACTAAAAAAGATTATACACAATTATTAATTAGATTCGCGTGATAAAAAAATTTGAGGTACTGCATTTGAGAGATAAAGTGTTGGGTTATGCTAACAAGTGCCCTAAAATATTTGTTAAGGAAACCAAAGATAATATGTTTATACTAGATTTAACAATTTTTTAATTTTAAAAAGTTAAATTCATCATTCTTCACCATTTCCTAAAACAATATTTCTATTTTTATCATCTTAATCAATGTTTCGAAGATACTCTTCAGCATTTTCCTAAAATATTTAGTCATTATAAAACTATAAATAAGTGATGTAATCGGTGTCCGTTAATGGGTTGTGCTAACAAACCAACCACACAACTCAATTTTGAGACATAAATTTTAGATTTTTGGTGATTCAACATTTTTTTATTAGGGTTTAATTTGTAAGATTAGAACAAACTTTCCAAAGTGTATAAACAATCCTAGCTGTATACACGTGAGATCCTATCCAAAAATAGCATTTTCCATTGTAGTTGCTAAAACTAGAAATTACCTTTATACTACATCAACTTAATTTATTCTATAATTTACTAAATAGGAAATAAAAATTTACCTTTTTTTCCCTTCTATTTTCACTTCTAACCAACAACTTTTCCCTTACAACCACCTCACTATTCTTTTCTTCATTACCCTTCTTTTCTTACACTTTTTACTTCAATCCAGACATACACGTAGGCTTTCTTTGAGAGAGGGAGATTTAGAAGGCTAAATCTATATTTTAATGTATATACGATATTATCACAAAGTTATAAAATATTATATAATACCTCGATCATATTGAAATTATTTTTAAAATATTTTATATTATTTACCACACGAGAATATTATCTTCTCCTTGAACCAAAAAAATAAATAAATTATCTTCTCCTTAGACGCATATAAAAATAACTTCAAATAATTTTTGCAAGGACGATTCAGTGAGACATTTGATATGCATGAGTTTGAGCTTAACTTAGAATTTGTCATTTCTCTACATTTAAGATGCAAGTTTATCCATTACATTATTTGATAAAGAAACTTCAGCTAAGAGAAAAACACATGTGCCATCTATGCTTGAAAAAAAAATTGTGTAGACTTTTCAACGAGTAAATGAGCATTTTGATTCTTAGGTTAAAGAACGCCAATATTTGTCTTGAAACAGAAAGAAACTGTTCAAAACAATACACATGTCTATCTTATAAAATAGATTATATTGATGAAGGGATAATTTCACGACGTTTTTTAATTGACTAAATTTCCATTTTATAAATATGATTGAATTACACAGGAATTATAATTTGGAAGAACAAAATGGTGCTTGACTCAACTAGAATGCTGGCCTACTTATTTGAGCATTTAACTGAGTCTGTGATACAACACAAATTATACAACCACGTCGTATGATAATCTTACACGGTCTCGTATGGCGGAGCATGTCCAACATGTGTAATACCAAAACGTTATCGTGTTCTTATCTCATCACAGATCACACTGGTGTGGTGTTTTATAATGTTCTGTTGTAAATGTTACACTTCAAAGAAAAAATCGCACAATCTCAATTTTCACGTTTAAGTTATTGTATTGCTTTTAATTTATCTATTAGCACAAGAACGTCCTCCTTATTGACCGTGGAAGTTGGCAATGCAGTGTGAAAGCAATAAATTAGTCTTAAGACACAACGCAAGAGGGAGTTTTTAAGTAGTAGGGTAGGGACGATTCTTTCATACATTTTGAACAACGTTTTTTGGGTCAAAGATTCATTCACATATAACTGAGATTGTTCAATAGACATACGGACTCAGAGACAGGACACTAATTTGAAATCCAATGTCCCCTCTACATCAAAAAGAGATATGAAATGCATTGTACATGCCAGAGTCAGTGAAGTCGGTGATGAGTGAGGACAGAGGTCCCACACCTTGATGAACCTCGGAATCAACACAATCAGGCATTCTTCCAAAATTAAAACAGACTCAAGAACAGTGAATGTAACATAACAACTTGATTTTGGCGGGAGCATCAAACGCAACAAAAAAAGTTTGTACATAAGCAAATTCAAACTCAACCGTCAAACCCATTGCTAGATTATTTTTTTTGGGTAGATTGAGCATGTGCTTAGAACAATGGCGCGTTTTGCCAGTATGAAACCACAACAGCGTCAAAGCTTTACTTTTGTAGCTTCTCTATTTTCACAGTGAAAATGCCTCAGGACACGGAAAAACAATTTGCAATGCGGTTCCAAACACATGCTAACCCATTACATGCTACGAACTCTGAAGAGGGTCGGCCCATTAATTTTGATTTGCAGGCGAGGCTTAAAGCAAAATTTAATATATGAGACATTTTTAGTCTGCATATGATGGCTTTTTGTTTATAAAATCTAATGAAATATTGTTTTCTATTGGGAGGTCCAAAGCCATGACTTCGTCACCATGAAAAACTACATTTCAACACGTTATCATTTCATTTACCTGGTTTAATTTGATAAACTGCTGGTGTTTTTTTGGCAAAAGCAATTAGAATATTCATTCATCTAATAAAAGCCATAAGCTATAACCAAAGAAGAGTTTACAAATTCAAAGAGTCCACCTAAAACAACCTGGTAGCAATACAAAAAAATAAAAATAAATAAACACTTGCTGTACTAGGATTTGAAGAACAAAGCCACCGAAACTTCTTAAATGGCACATCAAAGAGTTCTAAAGTCTAACTAACTAAGAAATTAATCACTATTGTTTATCCTTATAACAAGTTATACTTTTTTTACTAGCAATCAGCATTCTGCCTGCGAAGCCTTGCGTTCAAATACTAAACATTTGCATCCAAGGAAATACACATCATTGATAAAAGGAGTTTAAGGACAGCCCAGTATTCCTATCGTGGAATCAATATATTTTTCGTGTTTTGGACCAAAATCAAGATCAAGTGAACTCCGGGACACCAAAGAAACTTTGGATGCATTGAAATCATACTCCAAAAAATGCTCTCAAGATTTGACATTTTGAAGCTTTGCAGTAGTTAGCTTCGTAATCATTCTATCATGATTAAGCATGGCGCTAACACTTTCTACCACCAGAATGATCTGCCCACACGAGAAGAAACTTAAGTTTACAGAATGACAATGTACTGAATCATTTAAATTTAACAACTTGTCAGCTCCAAACCAATTGATTCAAATTCTTAAGACAAGCATTTTACAAAAGCAATGAAATGTTCCACTAGAGAGGTTAACTGCGATGCTTGATTTCTAACTTGTCAAACTAGGAGCCTGTTAATTAATTGAATGAAATTTTCCACTAGAGGGTTTGATTCCTGCCAATATTTTCCAACCCTTTTCCTTGCACCTCCCTTCCCCCACTCATGGCCCCACTAGAGGTGCGTCCCTCAATCGTGCCCAGAAAGGAGGAACCTCAGTATTCGCCCAAACCAAAAGGTTCATGAACTTACTTTACTATTCAACTCTCAGTATAGCAAATATACAAGGTCAGGTAAAAAATTTCATCTACGTTCACACTTGCTTAGCATTATCTTAAAACTTACAAGATTCAAGTGAAGTGTGAGGTAGATTTAGTGACCAGGGCCTTCAATTTAAAAAGAGCAGGAGAGAAAAAAGAGACAGCAACAATATTAACACAAGAAGAGGACCTGATATCAATGAGAAGAGATAAAGTACCTGCAAGCAAGCATAACCAATTGCAGTAGCAAAGTAAAAGTTTGCATTCCCAGTACCCTGCCAATTTCATTAGAAGTTCAGGAAATGAGGAGAGCAAAATAATTAATCTATTTGAAAATTTAGAACAACCCAAAGCTCCATACCCTCCATATCCATAGGTTGTGCATCACAGGGCTAAGAAGTGAAACTCCAACATAACCAGAAAACAGGAAGAATGAAAACTGCATATCTAGAAATCAAGAAAGTTGATTATTCAATAAGAGATTAATTATTAATTATACTCAACATAAAAGAACAGTAAGAATGAAAATTTACCTTTGAGTTCATAAGCAAATAACCCCAGTAAACCCAGGTACAGAGCAGAATCACCAACCTAGTTAAAACGGAATACAAATATAACATGGATCAATAAGATTGCATCAGGATGCAAATTCACAATATGCCTGGTTACTAATAAGTTATAGACAGATAGGGTATAGTTGACAAATTTCAGCAATATTCAATCTTCTTTCCAAATTGTAGATCCACATTTTCAACTAAGTTCTAATTCTGTATGAGCATGTGCAAAGTGTGTATATGTTTTTATTTGTGCACTTTTCGGGACAAAGAATCTTTACAATATTAAGGTTTGAATATTTAAAAGGATAATAGCATATTTCATTCTAAATAAGAAGAATATATTCAGCAACACCCACTGAAATCTTCATGCATAAATTTGAAGAGCTAATTCCAATCAAGGTAAGAGTAAAATTACAGGAGAAATAAACTTACAGAAGGATAAGACTTCAACATGGAGGAAAGCACAATGTATACAAAAGCTAGAAAGCATGGCCGGTGATTAAGACGTAAGGCTAATGGCAATATCATCAATAGAATATTCCCATGGAATACTATAAGGAAGAAACTTCTGAAGAAGTCAAAAACTTCTGCGAAGAAGTACCTGTATGCAAAAATCATGAGACATTAATAAGTGTAAAAGTTTTTAGCATTAATTAAAACAGTCCAGTCTAAGTAGTACTAGTTCCTGCAGAACATACCAAAAAACTCCAATGTTCGGAGACAGATCTTGTATCGTAAGAATGAAGCCATAGGTACTGCATAAACAAGCTGGATTTATTAACAAGATGTTGAGAAACTAGCAATTCTTGAAAAGAAATAGTTTTGAAAGAATTGACAGTCTTCATTAATAATATTTAAATAGAAAATAATAGGAAAAAAGAACGTTTCAAAATAAAAATCAATGTTTTTCAACAGAGCATAATACAAAAAGTCATCAAATAAAATTCAGCCAGAATCACAAGTTACTTCTTTAAAATTAACATTGAAAAACATGCATAAATACTTTTGAACTTGGGTGATAGAAGAAAAACCCACACATAGTATAAACTATATAACCATTTACATGTGAGTAATATGGGAAATGAATGATTTGATTTCCAAAACTACATTTAATTTTTTACTTCACAGTCATTTTCAACTTTCAAGCACTGCATGAACAAGCATTGCGGGCAATGTATATACAAAAACTTCTAGGTGGCTCCATACATATGCACAGTAGTTACAATGTCAATAACTCGGTACTTATTATCAAAAAATAAATAAATCAGTACTTCTGCAATTACTTTGGAGTGACTTTTAACGGTATACAATTGTCTTCACATGATATTCCATACACTCTTGTTTAGTTATTGAAAAAGCTCCACCAGAAGCAACGTAGTTGCTGAAGGAAAGCCATTGGAATTGCTAGAAGGTTACAGATTCAAGTTGTGAAATTAGCCTCTAGCAAATGCAAGGTAAGGATGGATGCCTATAATAGACCCATTATGAGTTCAACCTTTTCTTAAATCCCATCATCACAGGAATTATATAGCATCTAGTTGCATTATAAGCAATGATCTTAATGGTCTACAGAGCATTAAGTTCTAGCAGCTACTATAACAACAAGCCTTCATACTGACCAATAAGAAGTATACGGACACATTATGCAAACAAATATCCAGATACGTTTTGTCACTTGCAAAATTGTCATCAGAAAAGAATAATGGTCATAGGATTTAAACAAAACCTTTTGAACATCTCCTGTAGACCACTGTGCTGTTGGACATAGATGCCACAAAGGACTAAAACATAGGATGACCACAGCAAAGCCCAGAATAAAAAAAGCACAACTGGCCTCCATGAGAATACATTCAGCATCCTTTTCTCGTTTACCAATTCATCTTCTAAACAACTCCTATCGCCTGAGGCGGAATCGTCAACTTCAAGATTTGTCCTTTGCCGGAATAATTTCCTAGGAGGAGCGTCAGGACCATAACCAAATAACAATATTACCTGTAACATAAGATAATAGATACGGATAGAAAAAAATGATAAACAAGGATTATGTTGCAAATGCTATTAAATGGGTTTGGGCAACAACATACCGGGATAATAAGGATTGCTGGGTACAGGGACAAATGAGTAGCCATGACCCATCCAAAAGCAGCCAACGGAGCTAGTCCTGTTGGACATCAGTACAGTTTTAACATTAAATGAAGTAGTAGATGAAGATCGAAAACCAGATAATACAAGGCAGACATTATGTTCTATTGATGCATTTCAATCTTTTATGATTTATCCAATCCCCAAACTTTAATTTCTTTATGTTCTAACAAGCATTTTGAAAATCTGATCTGCTTGCTGACTATTAGCAATTAGCAACAATTTTACTCAAGTGGATATCAGCTTGATGAACACTAGTCAATTCAATAGTAATGATTACAAAATTAAATAGTGCTTTTGAAGCAGAGGAATAAATTTAAGAAATCAAGTTAAAAAGATGGAACATAGATGTAAGGTTTCAGTATGTCAGATAAACCAGTGGAGTTCTCCTAAGACTTAGTCAACTAACTTAACGGAAAATGGGGTACTGGACATCAAATTTGAATCCGATAGAATGCTTTTATATCAAATATACACAAGAAACAATGGACTGATAATAAAACAGCAAAAACAGTTTTGTTAATTGAATTTGCCTTGTGTACTTTGTCTCAGTACATTTCTCATGTACATGGGTTCGGAAGGCATTAGTAAACTCTAGTCCTCTTTTATTGGTTTTATCTCAAAAACTTCATCACATTTGTTTTTATCCAAAAGCAAACCTAAGATCATAAATATTACCAGGTAACTAAAAATAATAGAAACAATAACCAATAGAAAATTTTGTTTATTAAACTCTAGTTGTACAAAAGAAATCCTTCAACTAAAAACGAGATTCCTGCCATTACTTCTCGTAATCTCATTAGAACTTCTCCAGGGAGCAAAAGACTAACTTCTGTTTTCAGAACTCACGGGCATTGTGCAGTATTTTTATTTTTTTCAATATAAGGGGGCACACAATACTTACTAGAAAATAACCAATAAATACCAATGCGACTTCAAGAAGCAGGTCATTACTAGTCAGTCAAATAAATGAAATATCTAAAACTCAGAAACTAAAAAGCATAGATTGTTAGCAGCTTACGCGCGCATGCTCCATAAAGGGTCACGACAACCATCAAGTTCTCGATTGCAGAAGTGGACAGACCAACACATGCAACAATTGTAAAAGGATTCCACAAGTATAGAAGAGCAGCAAAGTCCCCTGAAGGAAGGATATCTGAAAACAACGAAAATATTAACAAAAAGGATGTACATGAATTTGCATAGAGCTTGCAAAAGATCCATAGCCTGACAAGGAACTTTAAACATTAAATTATATGATTACAATCATAGCTTACCCTGCATAACAATAGTTGCAAATATCATGATTTCTTATCAGAAACTTGATAGAATACTCTTTCTGGAAATAGTGCTAGTTAACCGAATCTACTTTTTTGTGATCCAAACACCACATAGACATAGACATGTAACCATATTCACAAGTTTCAATGCCATTGATAAAAGTATGGACTACTCATTTTTTTTATTAATAATAAAACATACTCAGTATCTGATTCTTAAAACTAGATAATGACCAATTAGATGTTTCATAACACTACCTAGCAACAATCATGCAAGTACTGTGTGTGTGTGTATCTGTATATATAAAAGAACCTCAATACATATTTCACATTTATCACTTAAACACAATAAACAAAACAAGAGAAGCACGCCCAACCGTAACATTTGAAATTTGAAAGAAAGAATCAAACTTGTAGTTTATGCTAACAACCTGAATCCTCTGATAAGTGATGAAGGCCAATGGATTGTAAACTTGAACTGTATGCCGCCTGAAGTTTTTTACCAGCAGCACAGATGAGCATTGCAGTGACAACATCTGCTATCACAAAAACCAAACTATATCCAGAAATGAGTTGATATTTGTTGCTTAATCAAGTACACTAAACACATCAAGAGAATAACAAGGGAAAAAGAACCAATAAACAAGTTCTGTCAGAAAGAAAGAAAAAAAAAGAATAAAGACCAAGATCAGCATCAATGCCATTCAGGAAGATCGATCACATGGAAAGATCATTTAGCAACAGAGTACACAACAACCAATCCTTGCTCCACTAAGTGGGGTCGGCTGCATGAATCAAACGAAGACATAATGTTCAATCATATCTCTTTCAGCTCATTAATCTCTAGAACTTTCTCGATAGTTTCTTTACAGTTTTTCTAGGTTTTCCTTTGACCCTAGTGATTTGACTACTCTGTATCTGATCTACTCTCACTACAAAATCTACAAGTCTTCTCTCTACATGGCCAAATCACCAAAATCCTTTGCTTCCACCATCTTTTTTATGATTGGTCCCCAATTCTTTCTCTAATATTGACTGTTGTCATTTCTAATCCTATCTTGTCTAGTCTTCCCACACATTTAGCAGCGTAAATGAGCATTTGCAAATCACTCATTTACAAAGATATATATATAATTAACAAGCAACAAAGATCATAACAATTACAGTTCATAAGATTACGAAATAAAAAACTTTGACAGTTAGTTACCTGCATAAAAGATGATCAGGCTGTCCTTCAATTCTGCATCACCAAAAAAGTTTTTGAATGTCATTACACCATACAAAAATCATGCTAAATTTTAATTGCATCTAGAAGTAAAAAATAAATAAAAAAACTAATAGAATTTATACCTTTTAACTGTGAGTGGACCGAGAAGTGTTAACAACAAAGGGGAACCATGGTACATTGAACCAGCATATGGTGACATTGATGATTGCTTCAACCAGTAACCCTCAGCAACTGCGAAAAAAGAAGAATTGAATTGAATTGAAGTGAAGAAAAGGAGCGTGTGGTAGAAGTTAAGAAGATGAGAAAGGAAAAACATGATTACGGCGACGAATGCTAGTGAGAGGGGTGGAGACTTCGGGGCGAGAAGAGAGGTTGAGGTTTTTGGGAAAGTAGATGATAATTAGTCGAAGAATAACGGAACCGATTACCCAACTCCAGAAACATTGTATCTTCTTCTGATTCTTCTTCTTCACCGGAGTTTCAGTTTTCGTTGACATTTACACGGTTGGTAGATCGGAACTTCTAAACTAAGCAAACCCCTTCGCCGGCGATACTGTGTATTTCTGAGGAGGAAGACGAGACTGGACTGCCACTCGGGAAACGACTTCAATTGCTGTCGTTTTATTTATTTATTTAGGTTCTGTTTGGCAATGCCAAATTTGGAGGATTATGGCTTATAAACTCTTTCTTTTTTTTTTTTTTTTACAGCTTATAAACTCACATGACAAAAAAAATAAAAAAAAATTGAGGTTTTTTGTATATAAAAAAAAAGACTTTGAGCTTTGCTTGGTAAAAAATAGTGAATGTAGCTTATAAATTATTAGTTTGTAAAAAATAGATCTTATAACGGATGAACTAGTTATTGAATTTGTAGTGTTTAGTAAATTAACGGTTGAACTAATTTATAAATATGAAATGACATGAAAATAAAATATTTAATTTTTCAATGAAGATTCCAAGGTTTTTTTTTTCTTTTTTGAGAAAAGCAAGGGTTAAATTGTGAGAAAGTGATAATGATTAGACGAGTATTTTATAATCAAAAGAGCTTATAAGATGTGAATTATAAACTATAAGCTAAAAAAACATGTCATACTAAACAAACCCTTGATAATAGTTTTTTACCACATGCTTATAACTTATTTTTATTAGCTTACTGTAATTTAAACCTTATATAGCTTATCATTTTTTTCTCAGTTTTACACATGTAATATTACTTGAAAAATTTAAATACTAATTAAACATATCTTTTTTATGTTATTATAAGTTAGTTTAACCGTTAATTTATTAAATACTATGAGTTTTTTTTGACAAGATACCCGTTTGGATTAGCTTATTTTAGAGCTTATACAAAACAGCTTATGCAAATAAATACGTTTTTAAGTATTATTTATAAGTTTTTAAGGTAGTTTATGAAAAAATAGTTTATGAAGATATGATTTTCGTTAGTGAAAACTTATAAATTAAAATAAAAACTTATTTATTTACATAAGCTATTTTTCATAAGCTCAAACCAAACGGGACCTAAACACTACTCCCTCCGTCTCACAATAATTGTTTCATTAACATTTTTCTTTTTCTCAAAATAATTGTCACTTTAGAATACAAATGCAACATTTATTATTATTTTCCATTATTATACACTTATTTATTGAATTTCATTCGACTTAACTACTCCACTTACTACAATTAATAAAAATATTTTAGTAAATGATATTAATTTTACCATTGAAATCAACACAGTTAATCATTTCTTTAATAATCATGCACAAAACTTAAACGACTATAATTTAGAAAAGGATGAAGGATATGTTATTTGTTATAAGTTCATCCAGTATGAGTTAGTTTATCAGTTACCATTAATTTTTTATAGTCAAACATAGTATTGTTTACTTTTGAATCGGTCTCTCGATTGCAAACAATTTAGATTGGTCAACTCAGGACTTGGTTTAATGACTTTAAACTAGCTTGGAAACCCGTGCCAAGTACGGGCTAGAATTCCAACTATTATTATTATTATTTTTATATAAAATCTAATTAAACGACAAATTCATTATTTTATTTACAATATATCAATAAAACGCATAGTTATCGTATTTTCAAATGCATATTATATACAAATATCAACGTGTATATAGTTATTTGGATTTTCGCATCGTTAAACAGGAATGGTTTAACGGTTGTAACGTCGAAATGTTAGTATTTAATGCCGGAATATTTTACACGGATGACTAAAATTAATAACGGAGACATGAGTCTTGTTTTTTTTTTCTTTTCAAAGATTTACCTAAATTGATAGAAAAGTATATTATAGAAAATTGATAAAAGTATATTATAGAAAATTGATATTTTGGTCCAAAATTAGAATGAAACACATCTGTTCTCTTTTACCTACTTTTTCTAATAAATTTACCTAAAATGATGCATTTTTGTAGGGTTTGAATGAAATAAATAAATTTAAACAATTACTTGTTTTTTCCGGGCGAGAGGATGCCTCAAGGCTTAATGAGCAATGTACTTACAAATCATCTATTAAATAGGTCCTTATGTGCATCAGGAGTTGAATCCGTGGGTGAAAAAAATGACCATTTCCATTTAGTACCAAATTGAAAAGGTATTAATAAGAATTAATTGCATTTATTTTTGGTCATATTGTATCGTCGTTGTTAGGAATTTCGCTAAGGACAATTTTAGAAATGGAAATTGTGTGACATTTGTTTTGTGGAAATCAGATATCCTCCGTGCGCGTAACCGTGGAGACTAATCTTTCGAGTCTTGTGAGACCTAAATGTGTGACAAAAGTTAACATTGTTGCTTGCCCAAGGACCTGATTAAGCTAGAAGAGACTCGTGTCATCTCATCTAAACGCTCTTGGATGATTGTGTGACATTTTCGTTTACTTTTTTTTTAATTGCAATCATTTATGTTTACTTTAACAATATTAAAATGAATCAATTACATTATATTTCATTTAAGTTCCATTAAAGCAATTAAGATCAAACCAATATTTTTTTTTTTTGTAGAGATCAAACCAATATTAAAATGGATCATTATATCGTGTTTTGTTTTGTAATATTTGACCAAGCGGTTCTATGAGGAAAATTGATGCATACTCCAAGGAATATATGCTAATATATATATGTCAGACATAATTTGGCAATTGACGGTTAATAGTTTCTAAATTTATTTTTTTGTATAAAAAAGAAGTTTCTATTTTTTTGATTCGTAACAATTTATGTTTAAATATCTTTTAGAATAATTATTGCTTGGAGTATAATTATTCC
Source organism: Medicago truncatula (assembly GCF_003473485.1). NCBI lineage: Eukaryota > Viridiplantae > Streptophyta > Magnoliopsida > Fabales > Fabaceae > Medicago > Medicago truncatula. The sequence continues at coordinate 50,563,709 of NC_053045.1, read as the reverse complement.
CAATTAAATTATAAAAATGTAAAATGAATAAATGCTTTTAGGAGAAATAAATTAATATTATATTATTGACGAAATCAATTTCATTTTGATAGCATCCACCGAGTCACATCGTTGTATATTGGCAAATAAAATCACTCTAATTTAGGTACCTATGAATTATATGTCTAAGAAATGAATTGATTATATACAAAATGATTACAAACGTATATACACATCAAAACATGAATAAATTAAACAAAAGATCATAGATACGAAAATAATTGATCTTAGTGTTACAATGGCAACCAAAAGGAAATAACACAATAAATCAAAATCTTTTATGGAATAAGTACAGATGGGAAGCAGACACAAACAAAACAAAATCTTACAAAAATATTCAAACAGGACTAACTAACAATCTAAAGGAAAAATTTCAATAGAATATGAAACCGAACATAACATATATTTTAGATGAAAAAAAACCCAACAAATGGACATTTTCCACAAAAAAAAAAATAATTACATTATCTAATTTTCTCTTGGGTAGATCTATGATGTCCATGCCATAAACCGTTAGAACTTGAAATTATCATAGGGCGAATATGTGAATTTGGACAAAATACATGGATATCCACAACATTTAGTGGATTGATATCATAAATTGAATCAATTTTTGAAATTAGAGTGATGAAAAAAAATATGCTAAGAAGAAAAGTGTTTCAATAAAATATAAGAGAGATTTTAGAGAAGAATTTCAAAATTGAATTCTGAATGACGTGAAAATGTTGAGACCCGCAAACAATATTTATAGAAAAAAAGAAGCAAGTAAATTGCATTAATTTTGCCCTTAATTTAGTAATGATATTAAATAGCAAAAACAATTTGAATAAAAAAACATGAAATGCATTGAATCAGAACAACATTAAATGTTCCTTAGAATTCTAGGATGACACGTGTACTTTTAAAAAAAAATAGCGCAAATATATATAATAAAGATTCACGAGCAACTTTTGCTTGCTCACAAATCTAAATTAAAAATAAAGAACTTGGTATACATATTAAAATACATATTATTTGATTTGATTATTTAAAAATTAGTATAATTCATTTCATTTCCCCTGCTTATAGGTGTGCTTAAATTCATTTTATCTGTAACAAAAAGAAATCTATTTTATTCAGACATCTGAGCAAACAAATATTTCTTTGAATTTAAATGTTTCAAATTCGAACCCCGTTATGTTTTAGAGGGAGCTTATGTAAATCTTTTGTAAGTGTTTTTTTAAATTTATTTATTTTCTTAGACTAAAACATTATCCCCTACTTTACTTTGAAGCCAAACCTTCTTAGTTATGCCGCAAGAAAACAAACAATGAAGATAATCCCCACTTTAAAAAATGCACTTGGATAACATTAATTAACTGATTTCACATGTATTTCAAATTTAACACAACGAACTAATCACATAAACTCTTAACTCAACAGTCAATTGTGTAATATATACTTTATACACACTAAAATTATATTATACCAAAGAGATTTTTTTGGGGTAAATTGATAAATTCTCCCACAATTTTAAAAACTAACTTTACAAAAATACTGGGAAATAAAAGATATGCAATGTCCGTGTAAATCAATTTTACACTGACATCTAATGAATTTTCAATGGAATAAAGTGCAAGTTGTTTCATATTTTTTTGCTAAAGTACTAGCACCAAGGAAAGACAAATACATACATAAAACTAATTAATGTAATATATTTTATTCGATTATTTTACTTTCAGACTTGCATTCCACTCGCTTAGTGTGATTTGATTTGATTGCTACTTCTGATATTTCCTAATAAAAGTTTATGCAGATAGACTCTATATTCCAATTAATGATAGGATCTTTATCAGACAAATTATCGATGATGGATTTGGCAATATAGTTAATTATTTCTATTTCAAACCAAGCTTCATTAATGTGCTAACATCGTAACTAATGTCTCTGAACCACGCATCCGTTTCACACATAATCTCTCCTTCAATTATCATAGTCCGCTTTTTTATTGTTAACTAAATTCTATTTCTATAAAAATAACTCACTTACAACATATTTTAAGTAACATTTTAAAGTTGCATTGACATTTTAATTTCTTATAACATGTTGAGTAACACTTCTCTCTATGTCTTACTCCACATTAACCTTTTTATCCAAGCAAGAAAATAACACATTTATTGAGAAAATATAGAGTAAAATACTAAACTTGACCTTCTTTGTAATTTTCCTAAAGATAAATAAAAGTTTTAATAAACCGATAAATCACACAAAAATTAACGATAAAAGTTAATAGACAGACTTTACTTACCTTATAGTTAAACTTTAAATTATAAAGGCTTTACTAATTCAAGGGTAAGAAGAATCATTTATTTTTGGTGGAAGTGTAAAGTTGGTTGTTTGGAAGTATCTAAGTATGCTTGTTGAACAAGTTGACGTATAAGATTAGAATTGTAGTGGTATTTTTTCACCATATCTAATTAACCTAAAGTAAAGGGGTAATTTGAACATAAAAAAACAAGCTTATATAAGAATCATGTACTATTAACCCTCAAAAACAACAGAAACTACTATCATTCTTCTAAACTCTACGGCGTACGGACCCACTTGAACGTGATTTGATATTTTTCAGTTCGGTTTTATATATACCCAAAACAAAACCAAATCCTCTTTGTTTCATCATCATCAAAACAAACCAAAAATTCGATTGCGATTTCGATTTCCATGGCGACACCTAATCAAGAGACGATTGACACATTCATCAGCATCACCGGCGTTTCTCAGCCAATTGCACTGCAAAAGCTTCAGGTACCTTTTCCTTTTTCACCTTTCTGATTACAAATTCTTATTACTCTTTAGGTTTTGATTATATTGATGTAAAAAAGCGATTGAATTTTCAATTATGGTTTATTTCATCAATAGGGTTTTGTGTTAAGTTGTTTTTAGTTTTTTTTTTTTTTTTTTTTTAAAATAAAAATTGTATTTTTCTCTCTGGAATTATATTCGTTGAATGATCAATGAGGCTCGATTTGTATATAATTTTTCTATTATTTTTTAAAGTAAAATTTATATACTTAGTTAGATTAAATTTATTAAAATGTGTTGGTTAGATTGTTTAGTAGTTGTTGGTGTCACTATAATCAGTTCTATGATGTTGGATGAATCTGAGAGAATGAGCATAAAATAATTTGGGATCTTGTTGACTAAAGCTAGAGGAAAATAAGATTCCTAGATTTAATCTTGCTTTGTTATTGCTGATTTGAAAATTTGGCCTTGTTTTTAAATTATCTATTTTCACCATTACAATTTTCTTCTTTTTTTGCAATATGTCTTTGAATAAAAACAACTTATGCAAGTAGTTATCTCGGATGATTTAGGCCCTGTTTGGATTGGCTTATTTTTTAGCTTATGCAAAACAACTTATGCAAATAAATAAGCTTTATATGTATTATTCATAAGCTTGTCGAGTAGTTTATGAAAAAACAACTTATGAAGATACAGTTTTCGTAGTGACAACTTATGAATTAACATAAAAGCTTATTTATTTGCATAAATCTATTTTTCATAAGCTTAAAAATACGCCAATCCAAACATGCCATTAGTTTCTTATATGGTTGATCAGGTACTTGTACGTTAGCTTGAGATCTTACTCTTGCTTCTTATGATTGAAGTTATAGACAAATAATTTGTCCTCTTATGCTAGTTTGCTTCTAACTACTCTAAACCGATATTGTTTACTTTCTCAGAAAACTAGTATATAGGATAAGTTCTCTTTAATGGTGTTGGACTACTCTACACCGATACTGTTTACTTTCTCATAAAACTAGTGTATAGAATAAGTTCTCTTTAATGGTGTTTGAGGTTGCTTATATATATCCTCTGCATTTGCAAACATTTTTTTTTTCATGGCAGGAGCATGGTGGTAGTCTTAATGAAGCCGTTAATGCATATTTCAGCGAAGGAGACAGAAATTTGATGGCCAGGTATGCCTTTTTTCATGCATTAGAAGCAAGTGATCATTTAGAAATGTACCTTGTCACTATGGTGTTACATTGTATTATTAATATTTTCAATCTACCCATTCATCTTTGTTTTTCTGATATTGATGGCCGGCCTCTCATGACAGCTCTGCCACCGTTCCCCAAGGAGATTTCATGGATATAGATGATCAACATGATGAAATTCTTAGACCTCCATCTCTTTTATCTTTTGCAAGAAATCTTGATCCATTTTCTCTTATTGATCCTACAATTGGGAGAAGTATACTTGATACTCATCTTGGTGCAACAAACCAGGCGCCGTTTGTCACTCATCCAAGAGAGGTAAGGCAAATTCCGATAGAGGATAAGGATGGTAGTCAATCAACTCCTCAAGCTGGCCATATTCCAATAGTTGAAGATGTTACTGGAACTGTTCATGCCCAAGGTCCAGATATACATGGGAGTGTCATAGTACTTGATGACGATGATGATGACAATACTCTGCCTGCTCCGACTCATTCTTCACCTGACAGTAGTGCGAGACCTAGTGCTCCCACATTGGAGAATTTACCAGATAGCAGCAATGACATAGAAGAAGAAATGATTCGTGCAGCCATTGAGGCATCCAGACGAGAGGCTGAGGAAAATTACAGCAATCATGAACTTGACAGACAAATTGTATGCCTATTTCTTAATTGTTTTTTCCGGGTTCCTCTAATCTTATATGTTGTATTAATTTGTATTTCCCACATGGTGCAGGACGTGAGTGAATCTGGGCCTAACCCAAGGCAATCACTTTTAGAGGATCCTGAGCTTGCTCATGCAGTTTCATTGTCCTTGAAGGTACACCTTTAAGTTGTTATAACCAGAACAGCCCAGTGCTGTAACTTTGACTTTATTTTTTTTATATTGGAAATTTGGAGCCTGAATTGCTTCTGACATGAAATAAATCCAGACAGCAGAGCAAGAAAAAGCACGGCGTGTACAAGAAGGTGACGTTGGAGCACCTACAGCAGGGCCATCTAAGGCACAAGGAGTTGAATTAGGGGAAGTGTCTTCAAATGGAAGGTAAATTATTTTTTGTCCTGCTTGTTGTCCACCTGTGGCTACTGCAATGAACTCAGCAGTAGCATTTTTCTTAATACATGACATGGTACTGTGGTAGTAATTATGGTCATTGTAGATTGCAGGCAGGAGAAGATGAGGATGAAGAAGATGAAGATGTAGAGGAGATGCCTTTGGTTAGGAACAGGTCTACTAGACATGTGTCACTTAGCTCCACAGGGTCAGGCAAAGATGCTGAATTAATCGAGTCTAGCACACCGGCAGGCACAACAGTTCCTGAAAGCAGCAGTCCTCCGCATAATGACAATTCCTTCCCGTCTGATGAAGTATAGTCCTTCACTTTATGAATTTTCAGAACGGGATAAAACTCTATTTACTTGTCATGTCATCTGAACTTGTACTTGCATCCTAATTTTCAATATTTACAGTGGGGTGGCATGTCTTCAGTGGAACATGATGAAGCAGTAATGCTTGAGGCTGCAATGTTCGGTGGAATCCCGGAAGGAAGTGGTTATCGCCGTGCTTATGCACCACATGAGTTCATGCAGAATAGGGGTTTCCATCCTCGGCCCGCACCTCTTGCATATCGCCCTCCTTCACCATCATTGGAGGCTCAGCGCTTGATAAGGGAACAGCAGGTGTCACTTATTTCTTACATAGGTTAAAGTTATAGGTTTTATGAGATGGTCTAATTGTGGCTATTGCTGTCTATGTTTATTTGACTCAGGATGATGAGTACCTTGCATCGTTAGAAGCAGACAGAGAAAAAGAATTGAAGGCCATCGCGGAAGCCGAGGCTGCTCGCGAAGAGGAAAAACGGAGAGCAGAAGAATCTCAAAGAAAGTTGCAGGAAGAGCAGGTAACAATAGATCTGTAACTAATTGCATGGTTTTTTCATTGCAATTAGTTATATCGGACATCAAACCCATACTTTACTATGGATAGAAATCAAATTCCCATTTCGGTGTTGCTTACTCCTGCATTTTCATAAACTGTCAGGAATTGGAAGCACAGTTAGCTGCCAAAGAAGTTTCTCTACCACCAGAACCATCCTCGGATGATGACAATGCTGTGAATCTGATGGTAAAAATGCCAGATGGCAGCCGTCGTGGGCGCCGATTCCTAAGATCTCATAAGCTCCAGGTAAGATGCCTGTAATAAAATATGCTGCTAGTGTGTTCCTCCTTTATTTCGGTGCATACATGCTAAACTAGTCTTATCCTGGAAATTTTCAGTCTCTTTTCGACTTCATAGATATTGGTAGACAGGTCAAACCAAGCAGTTACAGACTGGTGAGAAATCCCAACTTTCAGCCTATCATTCTTATCTGAAAATTTAGATCCTAATTATTCAGAAAAATGATGATTTTTTTTGTTTCTGTTGGTTATTGTTGGGGCAGGTGAGACCATATCCTAGGCGTGCCTTTGGTGTTGAGGAAAGTGCTGTGACATTGGACGAACTTGGCTTAACCAATAAGCAAGAAGCTTTGTTTTTGGAGTTAGTCTGATCCCTTATGAAAAAAAGCTAGAAGATAAACTATTGAACTCTTTAGTTAGTTTATTAAAATATGAACTAATACACAAAAGAACGTTGCATTTTAATCTGGTTTTGTGCTATATGATGTTATTTATGAATTTAAAGATCTACAAGGAGCGTGTGCTTTTACTTACTTATCATGGAAATATTCGTGGATGCTTTGTTGTAGGTTATACGGTATTCAGCAGTATCTGCATATGATTAGAATAATTCATGATTAATAAAATTGTAACCATCTCTTCTTCTTCCAACAATTTAAATCCAATTTAGTTACTGCTAGTGTTTTATTGATATTTTTATTAACCAAGTGAAAAAAAACTCTGAAGTTTTACTCATTTTTAACACTCAATTTATATCTTCAAAAATGAGAAGTGAACAAGTGAGAAACGACTTAAAATCTAGTTTTTACACTCAATTTTTTACAGTCTATACTAAGATGTATTTACTCAACCAATTTCCTTAAAATCTGTTTTTCTTGAATGATATTCAAGGACCCAATACACCACTACAAGTGCAAAATGTGAAACAGATAAGGGAAATGCGCTTCCCGTGCCAAATAGACCCCTTATTCTGACTGATTAAAACATAAAATGGTTTTCTACTTTAAAAGTGGTGGGGGTAAAGTACGCTAAAAGTCACGTCGGTTTTATGAAAGAGTACAAGAGAAACTTAACTACCAGCAGGATTTTACTCAAACTTAGTTCAAGTACCTGTACATAAACTCAATTCAAATACATTTAGAGGTTTAAGTACGTTGCACAAACTCAGTTTAAGTACATTTACATATGCTATTTCTTTTTAACATCAAAATCTTTAAATATTAAGAGAAGTACAAATAGTACTTAACCTACAAGTCGAGAAATGTACAAGGGGTACTTGTCCCACGATTAAACACCATACATCAAACATTAAGACAAAGAAGGTCCCCATTTTTTCCTTGCAAGAAACCATCTCCATGATATTACTTTGATGACTTCCATTATTTCCTCCACCCCCAAATGTTTTGAAGAAAAAATAATTTTGTTGCGTGTTAAATAAGCGTCATAACTCGTAAGCATCAATCAAATATGTATTTTTTTTTTTACATATTATTGAGAATAACTTTTACAATTATAAAACAAACACTTCATAACAGTTAAATATTTTGAAAAGTATAACCAGAAAATTAGACGTGTAACTAGCAAAAGTCGTGTTATAAACATCAATTATCACTGGGAATAATTTTTACAATCATAAAACAAACACTTCATAACTGTTAGATTTTCTTTTCCAAAAAAAAAAAAAACTGTTAGATTTTATACCGTAAGAAAAACGGCTAGATTTAATAAACAATTTTAAATGATTGTAATTAAAAAAAAACAAATCTCTACTACTTAATTATTTATAAATAATCAACCATAACAACAAAATAAAATAAAAAAACAGGTGTATATTTTTAACGGTGTATATCTTGGATTACATCCTCTAATCTCAAGGAAAAAGTATCTTAGTATACATTAACAAAAATATTGTTAGGACATTTTAAAAATAAAAATAAAAAAATAAACATTGTTAGGACACGATCCACATCAAGACCATATGTATAATCACTTTTCTCTCTCCTCGATTCCAACATCACACGAATTTTATTTTTCCGACCCTCTTTTAAAAAAAAAAAATCCATGTTTGACCCTATCAACACTTACTTTTTTTGTCCGTTTTTTTTGTTCTTTTCCCCATTCCCATCATTTGAAACGGCGGGAATGAACCGCTCTCTGACACATGTCAAATCCTGACTGGCCATGCAGGTTTGACTTTTTTTTAATTTTTTTTCCATTACCGCCATTTGAAATGGCAGGACTGAATTTTTATTTTTTTTTATTTTTTTGGGCAACATTTGTTTATTTAAAACACAAATAATAATGATAAATAAAAACATAGTAATTTATTTGAACACATAATACATAACGTTATTAACTACCGGTTATTTATACTCAGACAATTTCTCCTAATATGACCGGTATGCCGACACAACCCACACTGTCTCGGTGTCGGAGTCCTCTCTACCACCTCCTCGTCCATTTCAGTCCTTATGCGAGTACTATTGGGTTGACCTTTCTTTAATCTTCGCATTTTTGTATCATCTGTGGCTTTCTAGAGAAGTATTATTGTCAAACCCAAGGCAATCATGTGCAAAAATTTTACCAGAATTGACGCGTGACTATCCTGCAACGCCAGAAACTTATACGGTGCCAGATGAAAATATGTGGTCAAATACACCTCCACCCTATAACCAATTCATGACACCTCCACCCACTAACTTTGACCAAAGCTTTAACCCATCCACCAACTACAACTATAACCAAACTTACCAATCACCGCCACAACCCACAAACCAAATCTTACATAACACCCCAATTCCATATCCAAGCTATTCTCAACAAAGTCATCACGGAGAAAGCTCCCGAACATCAAACTATTCATTTGATGACTTCAATCCAACTCAGTACACCACACAAACCAGTTACCCAGACCAATCACAATACTCCTCGTTCAACCTACCAACCCCTCCACACATTGTAAACTATCCCCAAACAAGCTACGCACCTCAATGGCCAAATTCACAAACTAATACCATAGAAAGTTTGGCAGCAGGGTTTAATGACGATGACTTCGTTAATGAAATCTGGACCAACTCAGCTTCACAAGTGCAAAATGAAGTCACTATGGAAACTAATGATGATGTTGAAATTCCTGACGAGGATGTGGAACAGGAAGAGCATGAGGAAGAGCAAGAGCAAAACCAACGACCCGTACGAAATAAAAAAGATAAATTATGTGCTACGAGAATGGGGAAAAGGACAAAAAAAGAAAGTGGGTCATTTTGGTGAATAATTTTGATAGGGGGTCACACATGGATTTTTTTTAAAAGAGGGTCAGAGAAAAAAAAAAGTCACATCACACACATTTGAGTTGTATTTTATATGATGTTTAATACTCACTCCGTTTTAAAATGAGCGTCGTTTTAGTCAATTGCACACAGATTAAAGAATAAAATAAAATAGTCAAATGTCATAGCAATTTTACCAAATTATCTTAATCAACTATTGGTTTGTTTTTCATTAAAGAAAAAATAATACTTTGAAAGTAATGTAACATAATATTAATTGAAGGGTACAATTGAAAAGAAAAAAATTATTGCATTTAAAAACTGAAAATGACATTTATTGAAAAACAATTTTTTTTTTTGCTAAAACGACACTCGAAACAGAGGAGTATAATTCTAACTTTTGTGTCTCTAAATGACACACCTTATAGTCTAATTATAAGATGCTACGCTAGTTTATAATGACTAATAGACATCTATATCAATTTTTTTTAGATATCGTTTTTAAAAGTTATTTAAAAAGTCTTTTAGACCAACTAAATTGATTTTAGATCTAATATAGTAAGCAAACAAAATCGATCAAATCCAACCATGCACATTGACCCAATAGATATCTTCTTCTCTAGAACATGCAAATGCAACCATGAATGATGATGACAAAAAACACACTATCCTGGAAATTGTACCCCAGAAAAAATAAACCAACTCTATAGCAAAAGTAACGGTCATGTGTAAACGGATATTAGGGGACAATAAAATAGACGTGGCACGTGACAAGCATCAGTTTCATTTTCATGATATACATTTATCCGTACAACAACTCCTCATACTCCAACGGTAATATTTGACCGACATTCATCAACGGTCATATATTTCCCTCACTCACCTGTTCACCGTTAGATCTTCATCAAAGGCCCCACAACCAATCTTCCTTTTACAAAACCATGCCGTCATCTTAATTTTCATGTTGGTAATTCAACCCACTCGTAGGGCCATAAAAAAAAGATCAACAAATAGTTTTCTACTATCATCATGATGGAGACATGAACAACAACAACAACATCTTCAACAACAACAACAACAACAACGTAAGATATTAGTGTGTTTTTTTTTTTGGTAAAAGGTTGTATTTTTGCATGGTAGCTTCTTCAAGGGTTGGTTGCAATTGCAAATGCAAAATGATGAAGTTGTTCAAAGTTGCTAATGTGGGTTTCAATATTTCTCAGGACTTGTTCATCAGCCACAAATTCCAAGGTGTATGTTTCTATTTCTCTTCCCTTTTTCTCCTTGAATTTGTCAAAACCACACACTATTTTCAAATGAACTTTGTTTGAGTTTTCTGGAATCCGATGATCTTTTTTTGTTTGTGCTAGGTAATGTTGTTTTGATTTGTTAATCTTTCAAAATATTCTTTCATTCTTTTATGCATATAATAACTATATATTCTTTTTGTTATTATTAATACAACAAATTCATTATAATTATAGAACTAGCACTCACAATCACAATCACAGATTCAATTCATATAGGAACACATTGTTTGAATTTGTAAAGAAAAAAAAAAGTAAAGTTTGATTGGATTTTATACATTCATCGGATTCCTTTTTTTATAATCAGAATTTGAAAGGATTTTTTCACACACACACTTAGATTCTGACACTGCATTTCTCTTCTCTTTTGTAACATACACATGCAAATTGAGTTTTAGGGGAAAAAACCGAAAACAAAACAAAATTTCTTCCACATTTGATCACTAAATTGAGAGAAAAGGGAAGAGAAAAAAAGAAGCAGAAGCATTGGGGTGAGAGAGGAAACAAAGGTGACAAAAACCATAGACGATGTTGGCTGGTTGTTCTAGCTCGACATTGTTGTCACCAACTCACAGGTTAAGGAGTGAAGCATCAGCACAGTTTCAAGCTTGTCATTTTCAGCTACCATCAATGAGCACACAGAGATTGGACTTACCTTGCAGCTTCCCTCGGAAAGATGGTTCTTCGCGTTCGCAGCAGCCATTGAGGCCGGTGGGGATATCAGTGGAGAAGCCTGAAGTCAAGAACAACAGCAGCAGTACTTGTTCTCTGCAGCAGAACATTCGGTTACCGCCTTTAGCAACAACTGCTCAGTCATTGGGAGAAATCAAGGATGAGGAGTTTTGGGAGAAGGGTGGGAGGAGCTTGAAGAGGCTTGCAGAACATGGATCTTTGGATGAGTCTTTTGCAAATAGAGCTAAGAGGAAAAAGGGGAATGGTGGTGATGAGAATTTTGATGAATTTGAAAGGGAAAGTTTCAGTTTGGCACAATTTGGAGCTGGAAACTTTTGGTCTGTTCACAGTTTTGGAGGGTTTAATAGCCCTTCACTTCCTTTCTCTTTGAATTGTTCTGGAGATGAGGAAAGGGTTTGTTTTGCTCCTGCTGAAGTGATTTCTGCACCTTTGCCTTTGTCTAACAATCCTTGGCTTGAATCTGCTGTAACAAAGATCACCAATTTCGGTGAGGGTAGCCACCAACATCAACACCATCATCATGTCAATGAAGGTTCAGTCTCTAATGGTTCATCGGAGAGTCAGAGTTTGAGCTTGAGGTTGAATGAGAATGCATCAGAACATGAAGAGGGTAATGGTTCAGGGAATCCTTATCAGCATGAAGGTACTGAAGTGGAGACAGGAGAAGAGGACGAAGAAGAGGAGCATCGTGGTTTTGAGCTTTTGAGCTTGCTTACTGGTTGTGTCGATGCCATTGGGTCAAGGAATGTGGCTGCAGTCAACCATTTCATTGCAAAATTGGGTGATCTTGCATCTCCAAGAGGAACTTCGATAAGCCGAATTTGTGCTTATTTTACAGAAGCCTTAGCCATCAGAGTCACTAGGCTTTGGCCTCATGTTTTTCAAATCAGTGCCACTTCTCGCGATTTTGACAGGGTGGTGGATGATGATGAAACTGTCACTGCATTGAGGCTTCTAAACCAGGTTACCCCAATTCCCAAGTTTCTTCATTTCACATCGAATGAGATGTTGTTGAGGGCTTTTGAAGGGAAAGAAAGGGTTCACGTTATTGACTTCGACATAAAGCAAGGACTACAATGGCCTAGCTTCTTCCAAAGTTTAGCATCAAGAACTAATCCTCCAAGCCACGTTCGAATCACAGGCGTGGGGGAATCGAAGCAAGAGCTGAATGAAACTGGAGACAGGCTTGCTGGTTTCGCTGAGGCATTGAACCTTCCCTTTGATTTTCATCCAGTGGTGGACAGGCTTGAAGACGTGAGGCTTTGGATGCTTCATGTGAAGGAACATGAAACTGTGGCTGTGAACTGTGTTTTGCAGCTTCACAAGACACTTCATGATGGTAGTGGAGGAGCATTGAGAGACTTTTTGGGCCTCATTCGTAGCACCAATCCTACAATTGTTGTTATGGCAGAGCAAGAAGCGGAACACAATGAGGCAAGGTTGGACTCAAGAGTATGCAATTCATTGAAATATTACTCAGCGCTGTTTGATTCGATTGATCACAGTGGCCTTCCATTAGAGAGTCCGATGAGGATCAAGATAGAGGAGATGTTAGCTAGGGAGATAAGGAACATCGTTGCTTGCGAAGGAAGGGACAGGTTGGAGAGGCACCAGAGTTTTGGGAATTGGAGAAAGATGATAGTGGAGCATGGAGGGTTCAGATGCATGGGAGTCACTGATAGGGAACTGATTCAGAGCCAGTTTCTGTTGAAAATGTATTCTTGTGATAATTACAGTGTTCAGAAGCAGGAGCAGGAAGGAGCAACAGCACTTACTTTGGGTTGGCTTGATCAACCTCTCTACACAGTATCTTCTTGGACACCGATTGACGTTGCTGGAAGCTCATCCTCTTTTTCTCAGCCAGCTTGAATTCATTCATTGCCACAGATTTTCTTTACTTCATACATTGTTTCAGAGTCAGATACATACAGAAACAGCAAAAAGGGTAGGAGTCAGCAAGGGAATTCTTTGTTGGTAGAAAAATTGTCATTATTATTCTTTCATTCTTTATTGCAGATAAGATTTACTAGTTCAAAGGGTAGTTAGTGCAATTTATTTGTATTAATACATCAATATTTTCTGTTCTTAATTTTATAGTCAAGTCAAGATTTCCAGATATACATTTGAAGTCAAATTCTGCTTCACTATTTCATTTTTTATGTATTCATTATCAAGTCGTTGTACTATTTGAAGGTGAAATGAAATTCATTACAATTCATTCTAAAGTCCTTGTAAGTTGAAGGTGAAATGAAATTCTTTGCAATTCATTATTCACGTTCACTTTTAACATTATTCATTATTCATTCCCTTGTACTATAGTTGAAGGTGAAATGAAATTCTTTGGAATTCATTTTTCATGTTTACTCTAACTTTAACATGTCTATTTCTCACCTTGCAATAACGATGCAAGCGAAAATAATCAGTGCTTCTGTAGAACATTTCACCTCAAAACTAATAACAAATCGAGATGAGCAGCGGACACAGGAGCTATGAAACTAATTCAGGATTTAACAACCAGGTGGAAGAAGAATTTTGTTGCAGCGGAAATGAAGTAACTGTCACTAATACAATCTTAACATGATTGTTTGTTTCTTGTAATACAAATAACAATATGAAGCTAATCCTAAAGGTGTACCTCGACTTTAAAGAAGCTAAAACCGTATTTCACATCTCATGTCTTTGCTGCCCACAAGCTTCATTTCATATCTCAAAGGCAGTCCTATCATGGACCTTTGCTTCATTAGCCTATTTACAGATTTGTTCCTTCAATTTGTCATCAAATTTAGGAGACGGTGCAGCATAAACCTTCTACATATTGTACAACACTACAACTAGTTGATGCTCATACCAAAGTAATCAATCATACATCTTTTTAATCAATAATTACTTGCTGGGGTGTTATATATAAATTCTGGTTGATTTTAATCAATTATTTCAATATAATAATTAATGCAGTTAGATGTTAGTTTCAGTTCTGTTTCCATCTCAGTGTAGTGACAATTGTTGTTGGTGCAGCTATTCTTGTTACAATATGTATAATTGGAATACCATATGTATCGTAGGTGTTGTTTTTTTACAATTGCATAACTAATTTTAGGGTCCATTTACTTCCCATATTTGTTGTTTACATTTTAACTTCAATTAATAAATATAAAATAAGGAAAATATTAAGGGTACAAGATAAAGATCTTAAAATAAAATTTAAAAATAAATATTGCATTGAAAATATAAAAAAATATAAGTTTTGAAATTTTTAAGGTTATAAATATACAATTTCCAAGATTAAATTTCTACATTTAGTTTCTTATCGTGTGTCCTTAGACACAAGTTAACAAGACCTATAAAATAATATAAATTCAATATTTGGTTTTACAATTTTTACTTCAACAATTCCTATGATACTGCAGCTAAATTCAGACTTTGTTTTTTGGATTGACCGCTAAATCATCCAGATTTTTAGTTTTATAAATATATCAAAATTATGCAAAAAGTTTATTTTTGTATTAATACTATTATTAGTAAGTAAGTAACTATTTTCTTAAATGACTTCCTTGGCGTTACTAGTACATTTGTACTCCATCATTAGCCGTTGGTGTATGCATCGATAATCAATAATAATTATTACAGGCAGGAAATGTAACACTTGGGTGGGTTTGTTCAATTTCGCACCTTTCTTTTGTTTTTGTTTTTTTGTCACCACTCATTGCACGATGAGAGAAAATATTCTTGTTCTGATAAGACGCAAAGAATTAATATCAGGGTGCAAGTTGGCGGCGAGGTTATCATTGGACACCATTTTCAGATTTTTTTTGTTAAATCTTGAGAGGTGATAGCTGAAAAGATACTTGATTTGAAGTGAATCTTTGATATCACGATGATTAAACTTTAGAAAATTAGAGTGTACATCCTTTTTTTTTTTTATACGTCAATAAATAAAATGGTAAATGTCGTTGAAACAAAACGTACACAAATATGAAGTCATGGTTCTAACTCAATAAAGCAAATATGAATTTTAGTTGATTTTTTTGGTATTATATTATCTTAATAATGCATTTTGTTGTGAATTCGGACAAAATCACACTAATGAATAATAAAGATGTGTGAAGCAAAGGAAGTGGTAATCAATAGATAAAGTGACTCCAAGCAACAACAACAAAACAAACAAACCTAGATCTAAATGTAGAGCAACACCACAAGCATAATCAAAGCAATAAAGATAAGCAATGAAAGAAAGGAACAAACACACCAAGATTGTTGACCCAATTCAGTCCAATATGACATAATATGGGGGAGAGAGAGCAACCCTCCAATCCACTAAGATGAAAATGTTACAATGAGTTACAAGAAATTAGCTTATAAGCTTACAAAAGAACAAGACCTAATTTCTACCCATTTTGTGTCACCCGCACTCTCAATGAATCCTAAGAGAAAACACAAAAGGAAGTTTTTTTATCCTTCCAATGGTGAAATCTCACTACCCAAGGTGTTTAGAATGTTTCCCAACCGAAGAGAACCTCACTACAAAGACACTCAACCTAAAGTTACCTCCTTTGTAATCCAAGTTTCTCTCACTAAAAGCTCTCCTTCAAAATCTGCAAAGAAACACTTATATAGTAGACAGACGAAATCGCGCCGCGCCTGTCAGAATCACGCCGCGCCTGTCAGAATCGCGCCACGCCAGTACTAAATCGTGCCGCGATTTGCCTTCAACATAAACCATCCATTCTGCCAAGAAGATCGCGTCACAGCTCCCAAAATCACGCCACGATTTTGACCTTTACAGAATCAGAAATTTGAAGTCAATTTCAACACATTTGTTTATTTAAATTTTAACACATTTTGTTTATTTAAATTTCAACACATTTTGTGTTTTTTTTTTAACAGAAAGTTAACAGAGGGACCAATACCAATATTTTTACAAAGTGCAGGGATCAATTCCAAACAAAAAAAGTGTAGGGACCAATGCCAAAATCTGATGAAAGTGCAAGGACTAAAGGCATATTTAAACCTAATATTAATAAAGCATTTTTGTTAACAAAGAATATCAATGAAGCATTGATATTTCTCTATTACATCCCAAAATATTTATAACTCTCTCTTTTTGGTTCTTTAATGTTTTTTTTTTCATGCCATTAATAGATGACAATTTGATAAAGTAATAGTACCTCCGTTTCTAATTATAAGACTCTTTTGAGAAATTTTTTTATCCTTTTTTATAAGATCCATTTGCTATTTTCAACTACATTAATTAGTATTTCTTTACTTACCTATCCTTATTTATACATCTTTTTTTTTCTTTTTTTTTCAATCAACAATAAGTAGCATATTGAAACCATAAACTAACTCTCTCTTAAAGGATAAAATTGTAAAAACAATAGTAACTACAAACAAATTTAATACTATAACACCCCGTTTCCCAAAATCAATTAATTAATAAATAAACATGCATCAGAGTAATTCCCAAACGGGCATATCACACTACATTTTCAAATTTTCTTAAATAGAATATAAAATCTATTTAATAAGCATCCTTCAAAATCATCATTAATTTTGCAGCGGAAATTTGCATCAAAACAACAACAACAACTATTTAAATCTCCATAATTAAATATTGGCATAAAAGCATTATCAACATAAATTCAACAACCATAGGGCTACATCAGTAATATTAAAAAATTGATACATAGGAATGAAAAACAATAAGAAAATCTCATCCCGTACGTATCAGAGCCCTAGACACTTGAGCCACCACTCCTACTAATCTTCAAATACCTGCAAGTTACCCATACGAAGGGCAACATTTCCAAGCAGAAGGGGTGAGATTTCTCAAACAATAATAATAAGCATAAAATTCATCAATTACAATTAACAACATAGACATCATCATATACACTCAATAATAATTCTCCTTAACATCCCCTTAGTGCTCATGAATAGAAGACAACTTAACATAACCCTCATCAAGTACATTTAACAACTTGTAGGTAACCTCGTGTAATATCATAACAACCTCGCATTCAACACTATAGAAGATCATCATAACCTCGTCATACTCATCAACATAAACAAAGTAAGAGTACACCACCTCTTATAGACAACAACAAAGTAAGAGTACACCACCTCTTAGAAAAACGATAAAGTAAGAGTACACCACCTCTTATAAAACGACAAGTAAGAGTACACCACCTCTTATAGAACAACGACATAAGAGTACACCACCTCTTATAAACAACGACGTAAGAGTACACTACCTCTTAGAAAACACCTGAACATAAACAATCACCAACAACAGCTTCAACTACGACTTCAACAACTTAAACAACATTAACAACTTAAGACTCTAATTCTTTGGAAAGACAACTTACAACTTTAATGACATTGATGACAACAGCGGCAACGACAACAACAACGACTTTGCATCATAATATCATAATTCATTAATTACACTTCATCAATTCTATTCCATTCTAAATCAATTATACTTCAAAATAAACAAGACTTTACTTTTAGGACTAGTCACAAATACACAAAATAACATATCTATGAATCACACATCTTTAACTAGCACATCTTTAAATAACACGTCTTTAAATCACACATCTTCAAATAACACATATTTATATAACACATCTTTAAATCATACATCTTCAAATAGTACATATTTATATAACACATTTATACACATCATCAAATAATTCATCATCTAAAGTAAACGGAAGAATTTTGAAATCAAAGTTTAAAATGGAGAAAATCTCATTTGTTATTCATTGAATTCTAAAAGCTTGTCAATTAACATATGATTAATAGCATCCATTTTCTAAATCCAAGTTATGATATCACCGTTAGAAACATTTTCAAAGTAAACCCAGTGATATGTTTTAAAGGTCTTTATCACTATTCTAAATATAATAAAATCATATGAAACCATAATGCACAAAGTAATGTCACCGAAAGCGAGAATAATTAACATGTTTTAAGGATCTTTAGAACTCTCTCATAACATATTTCATAAATCAATATTAAATGTGTAAACCGATTTTGGCAGATTGACATATAAAAGAAAAAAAATAGAAAACAGAAACATGCTTTCACAAATATCATGCATCTCATATATCAAGATCAGAAACATGAAACGATAACATTTAAAGCTTTTACCGATCGTATATAATTCTATCAAAACAACTATATTAACGTACGAGCATGATGTATAAAAATTCACATATAAACATCACAGTTCCGTTAACGAAAATCAAACATATAACTATAGCAACATAAAAGAACACGAAATCAGCGAAAAAGTCATCAAAAGAATTTAGAAAAACAACGAAAATCAACAACCATTAATTACCCATATGAGTACACAACCCTAACCCCAAATGATAAATCCAATTTCAGAATTATAGACTTAAGATCACTGAATGATAGTCTCACCCTTACCTTAATTTTGCAGAAAGAAATGCACAGCAAAATCAGTTCTTGGCTCTACTTGCTCTTCTCTCCCTTTTCTCCCAAAAGTATGTTTTCACATAAACTGCTTATGACTTCTCTTTTCCTAACTTCCCATTACTTAACTCCCCTTATTTTCATTTAACTCCCCCTTAATTCTATTAAATCCTAATTAATTCCCCAAAATTCAAAATAATACTAATTTCTCTATTAATCTAATTATTATTAAAATAAACTATATAATAAAATATAACACACCACATAATAATATAAAATCATATATAAAAAGACTTTAAATCGACCAATAATAATTAAATAAAATTGGGGCGTTACAAATACAAATATCAACTTTCTTAATTCTCGTGATTTTGGTAAAAGGATCTTGTATATAAGGACAGAGGTAGTATATTATATACTATAATTTTTTTTATTCGTGTGCAATTATTACAAAGACATAAATGTTGCGACTGGGCGTTTTATTTTTTTATTTTACATTTACGATGATAACCAATATTAATAAGATGGAGAATGTTAATCAGTGCCTAAAGGTTAAGCATCCAAAACAAGAAAGTTTTCATGAAAAAATAGGGATGTCAATGGGTATCCATGGATACGGATAGTATGATATCCATTCCCGCTCCGTTGGATAAATATGACACCCGTGCCCGTATCCATATCCGCGCGGGTATCTCTATACGGGTAATCCACATGTATTTTGATACCATGAATATTCGCAAGTACCCATGAATTTTTTAATTAATTTTTTTTTGTAAAAAGAAAAATACATTTTTAATTAAACTTCAACTTTTAAAGATCCGTTAATAACATATCTCATTCAAATTTCATAATCCATATACCATAATCCAACAAAAATCATGATTCTTACGTAACCCATACAAATTCTTGATATAAAATAAAAGGATAAAACATTCAACATCCAAAAAAACATAAAAACCTCCAAATAAAAGGTAGAAATGACTAAAATCCAAATAAACATAAAAAAATTTATATGCATTCCAAGCTATTATATATATATGCATGTATATTTTAGTAATTTATTTAATTTATTAATGGGTACGGATATACGCGGGCACGGGTAACATCAAATCCGTGTCCGTTTATTATACTCGTGGTTATCCGTTTAGCTACCTATGACGGATTTTATCCACGGATATCCGTGGTTACGGATTTTTTTGTCACACCTATGAAAAAATTGTGTAATCATTACTTTATCAAAAGTAACATTTTATATTTTCAAAACAAATTTTATATTCATAGATTCTTTAACTATTGCCCTAAGGACACTAGTTAGCAAGACCCTAATAAGATTAATTTAATCATTACTCTTATTTGGTTTTTTATTTCGAAATTATGTTTTAATACTTAATTGGAGAAACAGTTGTTTTTTGTTTTTATTGTAAAAAAAAAAAAAACTTTTTTGTTTTTGCTTTTTTTACAAAAAGGATCTTTTCTTACAACGTAGTTGTTGGATTGGAGGACTTATTGCAATTCTTTTATTATTCTTTATATACGAGACATATTTAATTTGGGATTCTTGATGTTATTTGCTTATCTATAGTCTTTTGTACTATAATTTTTTGAATAAATTCTTTGTATACGTATAGTCTATAATTTATTTTGAAAAATCAATTATTTTTAGGCTTTAGTTGTTTAAATTGAACGCAGAGAAATGGCCACGGTGTTGTAGAGAATTCTTTTTTATTGAATGTTCTAGAGTTGTTGGTTATATAAAATTTGCAAGTCGTAGCTATCAGCCTTTTGAGTTGTAATGAAATTGTGGAGTTGGAGGTTGGTGCGGATCAAATGCGCGACGAGGATGACAATAATTTTTTTTTTTGTGGTAGTCGATGTTTGAATCTCGGATCTTGCATATATTATGTATTATTTTTACCAACTTATTTAAGCTTACGAGGACAATAATTTGAAAAAGGGAGAAAAAATATTATTATGTATATCAATTTAATATTATTAATTTTTTTGGGTGAGCTCCAATTTAATGTTTTTTTCTTCATAAAGAAGGTTCAGCTCTATTAATTTATTGGCCAGAAATTTGAACCTCCTAGCAGCTAGCATCACAACAACAAGAGAATGTAAATGAAGGAAAGCCTAACCAACAACCGTTATAGCAAGTAAAATGGACATCTACATAAACAAGTGAGCATATCTATTTGTCTTTCTAAGAAAGAAGCATGTATAGCTAGTGTCTTAATTTCATTGAGCAGCTGAATTATAGGGGTATATGTTGTCATGACCATATTGAAAAGAGAGAAAGAGTTGGTTTCAAATATCTTCAAGTTTATGGTAAAATTATCTCAAACATGTTGATTGAGCGAATTAACCATCACTACTTGTTACTAAATTGGTGAGAAATTGAAAAGAGAATTGAGTGTGGTTGAGAGCATGGACAAAATGAAAGTCGGAAAGATATGTTACTTTATTAATTGCAATATGAATGTATGACTATTTTGTTATTTAAGGATAAGTAATAATTTAAGTTTTATCGAGTCTTTTACCGAGTTGAAAATAATAATCTATGTAAGGACAATTAACTTACTAGTATTTTATAAATTGAAACGATTTGATGCACAACGCTAGTAGGAGGGGGCAGACACCCAAAACACCCTATTTTTAGGGGCACCGATATATTTGGTCTGAGAAGAATTAGATTTGTGACTTTAAGGAGAAGCATATTTTAAAGTGTTAAAGTTAACACCGCTAAACCAACCCAATTATATTCAACTTATTTTTGTCAAATTGAATTTCAAATGACTCTTTTTTGAGTAAATAGTCAATTTCCCCCCTAAAATTGTAAGTTTCATCAATTACTCCCCTAAAATTAACAAAACTTCAATTACCCTCCTGAAATTTCACAACGTTAGTCAATTTACCCCCTCCGTCAAATTTTTCTGTTAGTGAACATGACGTTTTGCAAATACCCCCCTTAAATTTTGCACTTATGTGCAAAATGCCCCCCAAACTTAAAAGTTTATATTATTTTTTTCTTAAAAACAAACAATTAATAGTTAAATATTAAAGCTAACTATTAATTTTGGAGTTTGGAAAAACTACATACATATATACATCAAAATAGGGAAAAATGTGTATTTTTAAAGTGACAATAATGATTATTTCTAATAGACAAATTATTATTTTTAGAGGTTTATAACCAAATTAATAATCAGATTTAAATTTATATTTTCTCCTTCACCATCTTAGTCTTTTAACTCCTCCAACTCCTTCAACAATTTGCTCAAACCATTTAAACTACACAACCCCCAATATTAATCCACAAATCATCTCGTTATTGTCACTTTAAAAAATACATATTTTCCCCCATTTTGGAGCCTATTTTGATGTATATATGCATGTAGTTTTTCCAAATTCCAAAATTAATAGTTAGTTTTAATATTTAACTATTAATTATGGTGGCCCCTAATATAGACCTCTTTTTAAAGGGTCCAAACATGCACCTCTACAACTTAACTGGCTATAGCCTGTTTCAAATTGTTTGACCTTTTTTTCTCTTCTTTTCATTCTGCTCATTTTCATCTGCTTCGTCTCCATGCAGTATGTCAACTTCGAAATAATCCCCAGCCAAGTATCCTTATTGATTTTGATAAACTTGTTTTTTTTTTAATAACTATTAATTAATTAATAAATAATATACAACACGTTATACATTAATTCAGTGTCTCCGACCTTCAAGAAAATTGAAGAAAAGAAAAGAAAAAATAGTTTCTCCATCGTTGTCCATTCCGTTACGATCACCGGACTTACTCTCAGAAAAGAAATACAGTGCAATATATATTTGTCCTTTTGATCTCTGTTGAGAACTTCTTAAGTCAGATCTGGTAAAAAGTCCTGAGTTCTTGAATCAAACATGTTGTAGACTGTTTCATATCAGAAGAAAAACAAGCAAATTTATTTCACTTTCCGTCAAGCTTTAAATTTGGAAAGAGTAAAGTGATGAATGCAGTGAAAATAGTGCTACTTGGTAAGTAGCGAATATCGTTGTAAGAACTGGTTTCTCATAACTGCAAATAATACAGCTTTCAGATCTCTAACTTAGCAAATTAAAAATCTATGTGCGTTAGGAAAATGATAAAGGCATAGTGAGTAGTGACCATGGATATACAAGCACCAACCAATAAAAGAGGCATTTCTTGTACCAAGAAAAGGGTCAATATTTTTTTGTTTTAACTTTATTATCATACCAACCAGTTTATTACCGGGTTTAGTAGGTAGAACTAACAGGTCCATTGTTGGACCTCTTTCTAGAGGGTGCATATCAGGGGCTCCCATTAATTATTTGTTTTTAAGAAAAAAATAATATAAATTTTTAAGTTTGGGGGTCATTTTGCACATAAGTGCAAAACTTCAGCGGGGTTTTTGCAAAACGTCATTTTCACCAACAGAAAAATTTGACGGAAGGGGTAAATTGACTAACTTGTGAAATTTCAGAGGGGTAATTGAAGTTTTGTTAATTTCATGGAGATAATTGATGAAACTTACAATTTCATGGGGAAATTGACTATTTACTCACTATTTTTTTACTACTTTCTCACACGTTTTTTTATGAGCACAAACATAATATCATGATACCTATATTATGGTTATAGCTTTCCGTCCAACAAAACAAAACATAACATGTCTCACGTCATATCCCGCTGTCACGTTCGCTTTCGGAGGAATCAAACAAACAAGAATTTAGAAAAGTAAACACACAGACAAAAATAGTGTTTAAACTTTAAACTGTTTCTCATTCATTCCACATATATACAAACTACAAACAACAGAAGAAGAAGAATCCCAAGTTCTTGAATTGAGCTGAGTTAAGGTTAATGGGTATCTTATTCTCAATTTCATCCCAATCATCATCATCACCAAATCCAAGTTTAGGAGAATTACCAGAAAGTTGCATAGCTGTTATAATGGAATACATGGATCCTCCTCAGATTTGTAAATTAGCTTCTCTCAACCGTGCTTTTCATGGTGCTTCTTTGGCTGATTTTGTTTGGGAATCCAAACTTCCCTCTAATTATCATGTCATCATTCAAAAAATCTTTGATGGTTCTTCTTTTCCTTCTCATTTAGGGAAAAGAGGGATTTATTCAAGACTTTGTTCCCTCAATACTTTTGATGAAGGCACCAAGGTAATAAATTAACATAAAAATCGACGCTTTTACTTGTTAATGTGAAGAGAAAAGAAGAAAAGGTTTTTTTTTTTTTTTGATTAGTTTTTGTGTTATTACTGTAGAAAGTTTGGTTGGATAGAAGCATGGGTAAGGTGTGTTTGTCTGTATCGGCTAAAGGGTTGTCAATAACTGGGATTGATGATCGGAGATATTGGAACCATGTTCCCACTGAAGAATCAAGGTAAGATGTATTCTTCATTTTTTTTTTTTCTTTTTCATTTTTTTGTTAAATGTGTGAACTATGAACTATGAAGTTAAAAGGGGATAACTGAAAAAGTAACAATTATGTAATGCTACTTTTCATGTTCTAGTGTATTTTGGTCTTGGAAATTCTGTTACTGATTTTAGGTTGTGCTATGAAGAAAATTGATTTTGATTGAATTAATTTGGTCGAAAGTGGGTTGAATGTGAAGTGATTTATTTTTGCATGCATTTACGGACAAAATGAATTTTATCCATCTATGTTTGGAGAGTTTGGATCACAATTGCTTTTGTGTGTGTGTGCCACTTTTAATAAATTTAAGTATTTGATTCTTTGTTAACTCGAAAGCTAGAAATGATAGCTTTTAGGAAGAATTGATTTTGGGCCTAGAATCATTTTTGAAGTTGGTAGCCAAACATAACATATTTGCGGTCAAACACTTTTGACTAACCAAAAGTGATTCCAAGAGGTCCAAAGGTGGAACCATTTTTTCCCCATGTTTAGGAGTCTTTGTACTGCACTGTGTTCTGAGTTTACCTACCAAGTGAAACTTGTTGCTTTTTGTATTGTCTTGTGATGTTGTGAAGAGAAAACATGTAGGTTGCACTTGATTTTCTTTTATTATTCTGGTTGATGAAAGAATAAGCATTGCGATCCCAATTGTGACAGCTAGTACCATGATCGCGACGCCATGTTTTGTCTTTTTAATTCCAAAATTAGCAAGTCTAATGTTGCATTAGTTTGAAAATAATGTTCTGGAGTAATGCCAATGTTATCTTTATCATTTGCAGATTCAGTAGTGTTGCGTATCTCCAACAAATCTGGTGGTTTGAAGTGGATGGCGAAGTTGAGTTCCCATTTCCAGCTGGAACATATAGCTTATTCTTCAGAATACATTTAGGGAAACCCTCCAAGAGATTTGGAAGAAGGGTTTGCAACACAGAACATGTTCATGGTTGGGATGTAAAGCCTGTTAGATTCCAGCTATGGACTTCAGATGATCAATATGATTCATCGCAATGTTTTTTGAAAGGTCCAGGTAAATGGCGCTATTACCATGCCGGTGATTTTGTGGTTGAAGATAGTAATGTATCAACAAAAGTAAAATTTTCTATGACTCAAATTGATTGCACACATACTAAAGGTGGTCTCTGTTTAGATTCTGTGTTTGTGTATCCTAGTGAATTTAGAAAGGTTAAAGAATTTTTGAACTACTCTTAACCTTAAAGGTAAAAATACATTATATTACTAGTTTTTTTTATTCAAAAAGAAAAAGAAAAAAAAAAGAATCGAGTTTTCAATAGGGTACTTTTAGGTTTTGAATTTTGTAGAATCCAAGGGGAGATGTATATATGTTTATTTAATTATTTGATGATTTGTTTAATTAGTATGGAATGTTCTATCATAATCTTGTATGGTGAAGAATATTGTATACTTGTGGCTGATGAAACAAATCATTTCTCTATTTGACGACAAAGAACTTTGATATGGAATCGAATAAAGTGGACTATTTTTTTAAGGAATTGGAATCTCTCTCAACAATAAAGATTAGAAAGCCAAAAATATTAAAATAAAAACTTGTGTGCAAACAAAAACATTTCCGAACAAAATAATTGTTTTTGAGAGGCCAAGTAAAATTTTATTAAATAAAAAATGGCATAAGATATACCAAATATACATCAAATACAGTTTGCAATAGAGCAACGATCCCACATTACATTTCCATTTCCCTACAACTTGATACTTTACACTTTCAAAGATTTTCCCACAAATCAAGGATCTATCCAAAAAAGAGAGTTTCATCTCTATTTCCTATTTCTCTAGATAATTTTTCAGAGACGAACAATATCTTCCTTCTCTATTTGTTTCACCATCTTTGCTCGTCATGACTTTAACTCATATGCTGCTTTTTCCAGTTCGAATTATCTACTACCATTTGTCTAATAATGCTATTAAAAGCATTTAAGTTCCTAATACCCAATGAACCAAATTGATTTTCCTAGATTTAACTGTAAATTTCTTTTAAAAAGATATTCAAGCTTTGATATAATATCTAATGGGGCCTTGGGAGAAATAAAGAAAATAGACATGTCACACATAATTGACTAATTTTAAGAGGACAATTGGATCATCATCATCAATCGATAAGCGTCTTTTATTCCATTTTGAACATGAAAATTGATTTTTATGAACAATATTCACTATATCAGTTCTCTGAGTCTGAACAACAAAATGTAATGGTGTCCAGCCATCCTAAGACATAGCAAATGAATTTTGATCTCAAACAGTGGTCCACAAAATAATAAGAGGTAGATAAGCCAAGTATGGGAACAATTGATCATACATTGTCTTGAAGATTTATATCCACATTCTACAACAAGAGTACTTTAATTGTTCGGACATACGTTGTTTGTACAACATAGTGCATTAAGGTGGCCCCATAATAATTAATTTTCATGCTCCGCGGTAGTTAATTACCATTAAATATTTTTTTTTAAGTTGTATATGTTGACCGTTGAAAAAACGAACAGTAGTTTATTGTAGTTGAAGGTAAAATTGTAATTTCCATATATATTTTTTAGCAAATTTTAACGTGGGAACAACAACTTTCAACCATTTAGATCCACTTCCTGAACCTTCCATCCCGCACCTTGGTCCTTTTTAGCCTTACAAAATTCATGTGTGTGTATGGAGGTTATTTCAGGGTAAGTTACCAACAAGATAATAATTGAGAAAATGAGAGGTAATCCGTAATTGTACTATATATTTGGATTATCTCATTTTTTTTCTTTGCTCAATTAGAAACTTGTAATCACCTTTTTTTTTTCTTTTCCTCTTGCCCCTTTGTCTATAATAATATAATAATGTTTGGGTTGGATGAATATTTTTCGGATTTCACATATGGTGAAGTTAAGAGCATTCGGGATCTTTCAATTCACGAATGTTCCCTCTGGCCCCCATATGGTGAGACAGGAGTTTTATAATTTTACAACGTTGTTTTCTGTATATCAATTTTCATGATAAAAACCTATAAGTTCTTTAAACATTATTACAAGGTAATTGAAAATTGACATTATTCAAAAAAATATCACCGATGTTTTTTTCCGTTGATATCAGCTATATATTTTGAGAAATTTGCTGTTTATATTTTGAGAAAGTTTTCGAAATATTTACAAACAACATTGTTATTTTTATTTTAGATGATGTATTTAATATAGTTCATTTGATTTTTATAATATTTTTGCACTATTTTAATAATGCCACCAAAAGACAACTCAAAGTGGATTAGAAGAATTCAATCTAATCCTCCTAAGCATAACTAGATAATGCACAATAAATGCAAGTTCGAACCCGACCACCATACAAAAAAAAAAAAAAAACCAATCAAACTGCGTAAATATATGTAGACATGCGGCACATGCCGCCTATTGGTTTAATTGGTCCTTAAATGGATACCCTCGAATTCCTATTGGCTATTGCTACGTAGAGTGAGAATGGGTCCATTTTTTATTTTATATTTTTTTTGAGATTATTTAGTTTACTTTTCCTTCACCTTCATTTAGAGCTGTCAAAATGGATCGGGCCGTATGAGCCGGACCGTTTGATCCGATTAGTTATAGGGTCTGAGCCTTAAATATTGAGCCTGAATTTTAATAGGATTTTTTAGCTCGGCCTTAAAAAGCCCAACACCCATTAGGGCTAGCTCGAACGAGCCGCGGGTAGCCCGCATAACAAAAAAATCATATAAATTATATATATTTTCAAATAATTCTTTACTTAGTTGATTATAAAAGTAAAAATTCAATGAATTAACACAAATATAAATGTAATATAAAATTATATTCGTTATTTATAATTTTAAAGATCGAATATATAAATTTCTATAACCATAAGTATCTAATTTATTTAAAATTGATTTCCTCGCCGTTTTAGTGTACGACGTTTGTAGGAAAATGTTGACAATTTATTTTTATGCTAGGCATTATTTATAAAAAAAAACAATTATAGGAGTATTTTATAATACTTTTTTTATAAAAAAATGTAATTTTTAATACGGGCCGGCCCATTTTGCCCGCGGTCCATGTAGGGCCGGGCTCGGGTAGTATATTTCAAGTCCGTTTTTCAATCGGGTTTTTTGGCCCGGCCCGGTAGGGCGAGGCCGCCCGTTTTGACAGCTCTACCTTCATTGCTAAAGTTTACATAAAAAAAAGTTTATATCGTCAGCACATTGCAACTAATCATGTGTAAATTTTAAAAGACCATAACAAAATTTCAAATTAAAAACCTTGTTTTCCTTTCTTCTTCCTCTTCTTCATTGTCTTCAACCTCACTTTCTAATTAGAACAACACAGGTAGATCAACCTCTAATTAATCCTAAAACTAATCGATGGTCTTCAGTGCGGTGATTAGACCGTCCTTCAACACAGAAGCAGGTCCTTGTACCATTAACTCCCTGCAACAAATGACAACAAGCTAAATGATCCTTTCGAGCCCCGCAGTTTAAGTCAAACATAGTGAATGACAAATCTAAATTACCGTATGAATCGTCTGCCAACACATAAGCCATTCAAGATCCATCAACTCCCTGCAAAACAATAATAAGCTATAATCAAATTTTCAAGCCAAATTGATAGTATATTCCATTATATATATATATTTTTTTTTGAGAGATAGTAACCAATATGTCCAAATTCAATCACGATTACTGGTTTGGCTTATTATTGAAAATTTCAAGCCAAATTGATAGTATATTCCATTATATATATTTTTTTGAGAGATATTCCATTATATGTTGGGTATATATAATGATATTGATATACTTTTGGTCGGACTTTATTTTAATCTCTTCTACTATGACCAATTTTATCTAAAAATCAAAGATTAACACAAAAGAGATTAAAAGTATTATTTAGAGTTTACGTTTTATTGTTTTTTTTAGTAAAATAATCTTCTATAGTTTTTTGATGTTTACCGTCTAAACCTTTTACGATAAAAAGTTAAACTTTGTTATAAACAAAATTTAAAGTTTGTCTTCGTGAGCTTAACTCAGTTGACAGAGACAACATATATGTGTAAGGTTTGACATTCGAACCCGACCACCACAAAAAAAAAATTAAAATTTCTTGTCAAAAAAATTTAAAGTTAAAATAATATTTACGAGTACTTTTCTCAGAGGAATATTTATGAGTATATACCTAAAATGGAGAATTTCACAAAAAAAAATGGAAAATTAAATTATTATTTTTTGCTTCGGAAAATTAGTTGTTTGTTTTTTAACAAAAATAACCTAACAATTGACGGAGTTTCCGAAGAACACAAAGGATATGAAAAAACTGAAACATGTGACGATAAGTGTGTCAGTAAGTTAAGCGAGTTGCCCACGTTAATTGGATGACACAATCTTTGAATGTTAGAAACAACAAACTGTGACTGTGATGGCCGGTAAGGGTAATCACGTCATTTCACAAACACAATCCTTGAATCTCAACAATTAATTAAGACGCTGAAACTTCGAACCTTCTTCTCCAAAACTCTTATATCTCAATTCTCACACCAACAACACAACACAACACAACGAGTCATGGAGCTTCAACTAGATTCCATGGCCGCTTCAATCGGAGTTTCGGTCGCCGTTCTCCGTTTCCTTCTCTGCTTCGTCGCCACCATTCCCTTAAGCTTCTTTTGGCGTTTTGTTCCTGGTCGTCTCCCTAAACACTTCTACTCCGCCGCCGTTGGTGTTTTTCTCTCTTATCTTTCGTTTGGATTCTCTTCTAATCTTCATTTTCTTGTTCCTATGGTTCTTGGTTATGCTTCTATGGTAATTTATCGTCAGAGATGTGGTATCATCACTTTCTTTCTTGGATTTGGTTATCTCATTGGTTGTCATGTTTATTACATGAGTGGTGATGCTTGGAAAGAAGGTGGCATCGATGCAACTGGTAATCGCTACTCTGAGCCTGAGACTGATTCATCTTTTTTAAATTATGATTTTTTTTTTATATTTTATTATTGAGGGTTTTTGTTAATTATGGTGTGTGATTGGATTTTGGTGATTTTAGGGGCTTTAATGGTTTTGACATTGAAGGTTATATCATGTGCAATTAATTATAATGATGGAATATTGAAAGAGGAAGGTTTGCGTGATGCACAGAAGAAAAACCGTTTGGTTAAATTGCCTTCTGTTATTGAGTATGTTGGTTTTTGTCTTTGTTGTGGAAGTCACTTTGCTGGTCCTGTTTTTGAAATGAAGGATTATCTTGATTGGACTGAAGGACAAGGGGTATGTTATGTTAATGTTAATCTGGTTTTTGTTTGTTAATTAAGAATTAATGCTTAGTTCAATTCTCATTGAGTAACTGAATGCATGCACAATTTAATTTATGCTGATAAGTGAGGAATAACTTAGTTAGTGTTGTCAAATAACCGAATGCATGCCCAATTCTCATGTGCGTTTGATTCGCAAAACGATAAGTACCAGACAAGATAGAACATAACACTATAGTATAGACAAGACAAAATTGTACTGGAGAAAGATGGAAGGATAATATTTGTTACATGGGAAAATAAAATGGGTATTTTGGTATTTTTGATAGTCTGTGCTCTAGACTAAAAGTTATCCCATGGTTAAGTGAGGGACAAGAATTCATGTTTTCGTTGAATCCCTTGCTACCTGTTTTGTCCCATGATCAGTTTCTAAATCAAACATGGTACAGAAAAAGTTGTCCAGTCCAGTCCTTTGTTTTATAGCAAATCAAATGCACTTGAGTTTTTATTAGTGTTGTCAAATGATTAAATTCCCCTATGCAACAGTGCTATAGCGGCTACTTTAGCTGTTACTTGAAAACATTTTGTGCTAAAACATATCACAGAACAATAATGATTTGTTTAAATTCCGCTATGCTATGCCATAACGATATTTTGCCTCTATTGCTGCTATTTAACAACACTGATTTTTATTATTGTTATTGTTGATGTTGTGATTTGTAGATTTGGAGTTTTGGTGCAAAAGGACCAAAACCATCACCATATGGTGCTACAATTCGAGCTCTACTTCAAGCTGGTTTTTGTATGGGATTGTACTTAAACCTCGTGCCTTATTTTCCTCTGACTAAGTTTACCGAGCCTTCATATCATGAATGGTGCTTCTGGAAAAAGTTGGGTTACCAGTATATGTCTGGCTTAACAGCACGTTGGAAATATTATTTCATTTGGTCGATTTCAGAAGCTTCTATTATCATCTCCGGCTTGGGTTTCAGTGGCTGGACTGATTCCTCTCCACCAAAGCCGCGTTGGGACAGAGCTAAAAATGTGGATATATTAGGTGTTGAGTTTGCAAAGAGTGCAGTTGTAATTCCAGCTGTGTGGAATATTCAAGTCAGCACCTGGCTTCGCCATTGTGAGTTTCAGTTCTTTCCTTGCACGGTTTTTTAGCATATATATATTTTCCAACTTTACGCATGAAACTTAAACAGGGTGCAGACTTGATGGTTTTCAAGTTCTGGTAATAGTATGGCTAGATTAGTTTTTCATGTTGGTACCTGTTTGGTTCTTGAATTATTTTTGTATAAATGATTTATTGGACCATGTTAAAATAATCTTACTTCTTCAGCTATAACATCTGTTTTGCTGACAGTAGATTATAGCATCATCAAGCCACCAGCAGTTGATCTTCATTGTTTTTAATTGTTAATCTTTTGTTCCTACCTTTTAAACTGGGCTAGATGCAAAATTGAAATTTGTTGATGATTGCTGTATTACTTTTCATTCATAAGGTTAGACAATGAAATATGAAGTAACAATGTTTGCTATTGTCTATGTTTTGGTAGATGTTTATGATAGACTTATCCAGAGTGGGAAGAAGCCAGGGTTTCTTCAGTTGCTTGCCACACAGACCGTTAGTGCTATTTGGCATGTGAGTAAAATTTATCTGCATTTTAAGTTGATCGCTATTTTATTCTTCTTTTTATTTCTACTATATTTGGTTTATGCATGATTATTGCTTCAACCTTATTCGCTATCTTAGCGAATGCATTTCTAGTTTCTTCGGAAAACTAAAAAAGGAACGGATAGTCATTTCAATCATCACTCTTGTGATGGTCAATCTTTGATATACATCTGTTACCTTCATCTGTTACCACGAAACAACTTTGCCAAGCTGCTATTTTGGGCTGCTGAAAAGAAAATTTCATATTAACATTTTGACATTTTTATTTCAGGGGTTGTATCCTGGATACATTATATTCTTTGTTCAGTCAGCATTGATGATTGCTGGTTCCAGAGGTATAACTATTGAATTAGGCTTATTTGCATTTCTTTCTTCAGTTAATTAACTTGCGCTGTGGTTTTTCTTTTCAAACAGTCATTTACAGATGGCAGCAAGGTGTGCCTCCAACAGTTAAAAATGCCCTGGTGTTCGCTAATTTTGCTTACACACTTCTGGTTCTAAGTTATTCCTGTGTTGGCTTCATGGTTAGTTCTCTCTCTCTCTCTCTCTATATATATATATATATATATATATATATATATATATATATATATGCCACACACACAAATGTCCATTTTGTATGGTCAGATTTACAAGAATCCAGAGATTTTTTGAAAAGTTTTCTATCTTCTTTGTGTGCTGTGTTTGAATAGGTATTAAGTCTGCATGAAACTCTTGCCTCATATGGAAGCGTGTATTTTATTGGAACCGTTCTACCTATTGTTATCATCCTTCTTGGTAAAGTGATCAAGCCTGGAAGGCCTGCCAGATCGAAAGCTCGAAAGGAAGAGTGAGGTAAACAGTGCAGTTATTCTCTTTGGAGTTTTTCAAATCAAATTAGGATAGTGGGAAAGGCTGGCTGGATCTTCAGTTTCCACGGGTTCAGCTCTGGTTTTAAATGAATTGTAACAGCTCCTTTAGTCTTGAAAATGGTTCGGCAGTTTTATATTATTGGCTTTAGCATTGAATTGTATTTTTGTGGTTAGAAACATCAATGTTGACGGGTTGATAAAAGTGATTATTGAAGAAATGTTGGGAACAAGTTTTTCTGTGATTTTAGTGCTCTTTTGGCTCTTGATTCCAAACAATTAATGCAAACAAGTCTATTTTTTCAAATTCTATCTATAGACAAAAAATCAGGAACTCTGATGTATGATGACAAAGTTAATTTTTACTGTTCTAACCCTAAATGGTGCATGCTTTGGTAGTGAGAAAGTAAGGGTAATGTCACTGATAAATTTTTGGATAGAAACTGCCCGTCATATATGCCTATCCATGAATTTCAAATGCTTAATTAATTCTTAATAATGTCAGTTGGTAGTGCTTCCCTAAGAAATTCTCGATGTTATTTGCATGATTGTGTTGTTTTAGAATGTCTTCAAAATCTCATCTGTCTTAAGAGTGGAGTAGATAGATTACCATGTCCGTTGAGCTAATACTACATACAAGGCCCCTAATTGCCCATTCCAATGTGTTTTGAGGCCATAGTGTCTGTTGGTTTTCATTTTTTAGGTATAATAAATCGGGTATTCCTTGGGTGTAACTTCAAAGACTAATTTCTCGAGCTAGAAATATGGTTTTTTGAACACAAATTTGTAGAAAACCAAAAGAAAATATTGAAATAATTGTTCTCAACTTCCATTATCGTTTTAATGTTTATGGCGCATCAGAGGTTATATCCGATATCGTTCTTGTACCTATTTTGGAGTTCTTGTTCTTATCACTTCATCAAAAGATATTATTATTCTTAAGATGCTCCTGATGCAAACAATTGAACTGTAAGTGTGCTGGACTTATTTATGAATGGTGATAGGATTCCAAAGCTAACATTTAAGTTTATTTGTTTGTTTGTAGCTATTGGCAAATTTCAAAATATACAAAACCTGTCAAATCATATATTTCTGAAGTTAAAATCTTTTTATCAATCAACAACTGGCTTGACATTTCAGCCCAAATTTTGATGATACCACCTAATTACAATGGCATTTATTTCAAGGGTATTGTACGTTGTTCACTAATTAGAGATTCTGATTACCTAGTACAGTACTACTCCACTAATTGATTACGAACAATCTCAATCTTTATGTAAATGCTTGTCACGTAGCCCCTGCAACAAGACATAATTTTTTGATTCTTGTTTAGTACGGTATTCAAGTTTTTTTGTTTTTTTTTTTAATTATAGTAACCTGAGTATATGAATATGTTATTGTTGAATATGACTCGTATATAGACACCGAAGAAAGGTAGGGGCGGAGCCTCCATCCTTACGTTTGGCCCAAACACGTCTCAGGTCCAATTGTGTTTGTTGTGGGGGGCGATTGGGAGTGTGGGAGGCGGTAGCCTTTGTAATATGAATCATAGTACTACATATAATGTTTGTAACACTGAAACCCTAATCATCACATAAATAAAAGAGAACTATACCTGCTCTCTAGTCGAAGAGATAAATATCATTGGTCGAACCACGTGAACAAAGATCGATTGTGTTTATTATCTTTTATTTTTCATTTTTTTTATCTTCTGTTATCTGTTGCTTTTTAACATTTACCCTGAGCAAAGTACTAGACAATACCCACCTTGCTCTAGATTTTGATGCATATTTTTGTCTGCTATATCTTTTTCTCTTTGAATTTCCCCTACCCTCAGCTATTACATTTTCTGTCTTTCCAATGTAGCAAACTGCAATCCTCTCCTTTTACCCCTATTCTATTTTATCTCTCTTTCTTACCCTCTATGTTACTTATGCCATGACAACTGTATAATTAATCTATCTTTAATACATCCATTCATATTAAAAAAACAGAAAAACAATATAGCAAAATTATGAGGTCTTTCTCTTCACATTAATTTCTTCTACCTCCTTTTAAAAATTTAGAAAACAATAGGACACAATAAATTAGACAGAGACTTTCTATCAATCAAGGTGAAAAGAAAACCTCCCTCCCTCACTCCCATTTTTGCTCTTTACGTTCTTTTCTTCTCTTCAAATTCTGACTCTTCCATTCATATTCTCCTTTTTCTCTTTTTTCATATACTATTAATTTTTCTTTTCTCTTATCTTCACTCTTATGTTTTTTTCACTTTCACCGACAGCTAGGTTGTTTTCACCAAAACACCACCAACTCCAAACATCTAAATTATACCAATCTTACTCTCTTGGTCTTTGTCTTTGTCTTTCCATTCCTTTTCATTCTTCTATTTCACTTTGTCTAGAAGAATAAGCTTTTGAACAAGTCAAGGTTGTTCTTTCTTCTTCCCTGGTTTTCCTCCATTCAAAGGAAAGCAATTTCTTAGATACCCTTTTAGCTCTATCAAACAAAACTTGCAATGCAGTCAAAGGTTACAAAAAGGTCAACGATCAACATGTTCTCAAGGGACAAAAAAAGTGACACCAATGTTCATGTCAATCCAAATGTAGCTGAATGGGAATTAAGACCAGGTGGAATGCTAGTACAAAAACGTAATTCAGATGTGAATAATAATTTTTCATCCATCATCAAAGTCAAAGTGAAGTATGGCTCATCTTATCACCAAATTCATATCAGTTCTCATGCAAGTTTTGGTACATACATTCACCTTTAGAATTTCCTTTATACTTTGCATATTTTAATTTTAATTGATTATATAAATTGATTGATGATTATTATTATTGGATTATTATGGTTTTTGGGGTGCAGGTGAATTGAAGAAAATGTTGACAGAATCAACAGGATTGCATGTTCAAGATCAGAAGTTGATTTTCAAGAAAAAAGAGAGAGATTCAAAGTCATATCTTGATATTGAGAGAGTCAAAGATGGATCAAAGTTGATTTTAATTGAGGACATTGAAAGTAGAGAAAGAAGGATATTGGAGAAATTAAGAATTGCAAAGAAGGAAAAGGCTTCAAAATCGTTAATTGAAATAACCTTAGAGGTTGACAAACTTGCCAAAAAGGTACACAATAATAATGTGCATTTTTTTCTATATTGTTACACTCTTTTATTTATTTAATTCAATGAAATTTGGTAGGTTTCAACTTTGGAGGGTAATGTTTCCAAAGGTGAAGTTATTTCAGAGTTGGATGTAGAGAGTTTAACAGAAAATTTGATGAGAGTATTGATTACATTGGATGAAATTTATGGTGAGGGTGAACTGAAATTGCAGAGAAAAGAACAGGTAACCAACTCTTTGTTTTCATAACTGGCAGTCTCTATTAAATTAATTGATTTTTTTAAGTTATGAAGAAAAAAAATATAATTAATGTGTAGGTTAGAAGAGTTCAGAAGCACATTGAGACTCTTGATATGTTAAAGATGTCAAAGCCAAATGAAGGTAACAATAACATAACAAAGGAGAGTAAGGTTGATTGTGATGTTCCAAAGCAGCATTTGCAAGAGAAGCAACAAGAACAACAACCTTTGAAACATTCTGAGTCAGTTGTAGTAACAACCAAATGGGAAACTTTTGATTAAGATTGCATTAAGTTACTTAAAATGTTTTTTATTTTATTTCCTAAGGTAGTTGTTAGATGGGATGCTTAGTTCAGCTCTATTTAATTCAATGGAGAAAATTTAATAGATTTTATTGATAAGCAGAAAATTTAATAGATTAATCCGTGTTATATATGTGTGAGTGGTTTTATTGTCTGTCGGTGTGATTGCTTAGCTGTGAGAGTTTAATTTAATTTTTTTGACTTTTGGAGTAGGGACCATGCAATGCAATCAATGTAGAGATAATAGGGTAGAGAAGGGTATATTAATATTGAGATAAATGATGTGTGCTGCTAGGTTGGACTATTCCTTTTAGTGGCCACAAACTTTAACTAATTCTTTGTATTTTCCTCAACTTCTGCCAAAGCCAAACCGATGAAAATGGGATACTGATAGTGCTATTCAGTAAGTAATCACTATTCAGAGCTAGCATCTATTATTGTCTGACAATTTTGTCCTTTGGGAATTGAGAATGGAGACAATGATCATTTGAGACATGTATGTAACTCTTTGGTGTTAGGCAGAGAACCACGCCGGGAGGAGGAGGAGCTCATGAAATGATGAAGGACATTTCTTCACAACCTCCAATATTAATCTCTTAGGCCATATACATACATAAAATATATACATCATTTAAATATTGTATTAAATGGTTTAGGGTTTAGCCCTTAATTAAAAAGAAAAATTCAATATTCACTTCTATTTTTTTCCATTTATTTGATTGTGTCTAAGTACTTAAAATTTAAGTTTGTGATCACACAAGTCTTGCTTAATTGGAGAGATCCAACTAAATGTTTTAAGTTCATTTGAAACCCAATGAAACTCCCAAATGACCACAATTACACTCCCTTGGTCATGACTCCAATGGAATTATCCAACAGAGAAACACCTAAGCCTTAAACACGAACATCATTAACAAGTGTTTAAAATTTAAAGGGACACTCTAGGATACATTAAGAATCAAACTTAAAATTTCTTATTTGAAATACTTCAACCTCTTCAACTCTACATTAGTTTACTGCCAAATTAAATAGACTAATTTTGCGCAGTTGAGAAAAAATTGCGATTTTGCGTGTTTCGGTGAAAAAAAAATAAAAAAAATCGAGGCTTATTTTGAATGTTATAGAACTTTGCAGATCCTCTATATGTATTTTTATAGAGGATTATGCAAAGTTCTGTAACATTCCGACTAAGTCTCAATTTATTTTGATTTTTCGACTGAAACGTGCAAAATCGCAATTTTTCCCAACTGCGCGTTCGAAAAAGTGACCCACAGGATGGATTTTTTCACGCATGTTAAGGACATTAAAACAAAATCTCTCATAATAAATTTGAATTTTCCGACAAGGGACGAATTAAATATGAATTTTTAAACGCCTAAAACTCAAGAAACCAAAACATCGACCTAAAGATCGAATTTTGAATTTTTTTTTTTGCAGACACCTCTATAAAAATACATATATTCCTAAGCTCTGAATTTAATATATTTTTTTTTATTATATATGCATGATTAATGAGTTCAAAGTAAAGTGTACCCGACAAAAAGTGGATATGCATAGAGAAGACTATTGATTGCGATGCAAATGTTATTAAAAGCGTGTTGGTTGCAGAAGGATACTCCCTCCGTTCCTATATCTAAGCACCATTTTATTAGAGGCAAATTGTGCTTATATATAAGAACGGAGGGAGTAATATCAACGTTTTATTTTTGACTTTAATTATTACTTTTATTATATTGATTGATAACGATAACGAAGGTTTTAATTTTGTATTTGCCTTCTGTTGGAATCCAACATGAGTGAGTGTGTCATTTTTGTGTGTTCTCACATTAAAGATATGTGTTAACTAAGAAACCCATAAAACAAAACAACATCTTCTTTTTACTAAAGAAAAAAGTTACTACTTGACACACACACATATAGAAGGATGACTCCAAGAGTAAGTTTAAAAACTTACTCCAAATATTGACCCTTGATTTTAATAGTAATTAATGGTTGTGATTGATTATACTAATCTTTAGGGTGAACCTCTTTTATACTCCCTTCTCCTCATTGAGATTCCACGGTTACAATGGAAAACCGAAATTACAAACAAGTTGTTTATGTCACCATAATTATCTCAACAAGCATTCTTTATTACTGAATCCAATTGTAATGATTATTGAATACAATGGATCATTTCTCACTACGGGCAAGGATCCACTCTATATGGATTGGGGGCAACTGTCCCCACTACTATTCTCATTATATTCGTTAATTATTTGATATTTTAAGTATTGCCCCCTCTTAAAATAATTGATTGCCCCCATTACATAAGAATTCATACTATAAAAAGAATTTCTCTCATGAATTTTATAAAATAAAATGTGCAAATGTACTTGAGATTAAATATTGAATGTTTGTCTTCACATACATAGAGATATATTTTTTATAGTGTTGAAAATAAATAAAAAATCCTACCATATTTTTTAAATATAAATACACGTAAAAAACAATTTTAATGTTTAGATGTTAAAAAGACTTTCATTTTTCTAATATGTAATAGCATTAGTGTTTATAAACTCGAGTATTTTGCTCAATGGTAAGACCCTCTAAAGAATATTAAAACACCCTCAGAAACCCTCCATTTTTTTGGATTATATAATCCAAATAGAGTGCGCGAGAAAAAATATGGTATGAAAAGAAATAGCCGTTGTTTTATTCATAGGGTATATAGCCGTTATTATTTTATCACTTTTGCATTGTTAAAAATTTGTATAAATATTTATTATATAAAATTTTGCCCCCGCAAGTTAAAATTTCTGAATCCATCCCTGCATATATATATATATATAAGAATATATTAAAGGAGCAACGATCATAATTGTCCTCGTGAACAAATGTCAATTGATAGCAACAATACATGATAACAATATATAAGAATTGGAATTTAAATCATTGATTCCTCACTTATTCATTTTAAAGGGTGGAATTATAACCACTAAACGACTTAGAGTGTGTGTGTGTGTATATATATATATATAATGAGCATACATGATTTAGTGTACAAAAATTAATGATTTTCGTGCAAATGATTGACTTTAATTATCATCATTTTTATATTAAATTCACAAGAGTGATGCTGTAGAGAGCGACAATTATCATCACGAACGTATTGCGAGGCATTGAGGAGCGTTGGATCAGTTTAGATTCGGGAAACAAGGGTGGGGTAAAATGAATAAAGAGGTCCAGTGTAGTTACAAATAAAAACCATCATAAGCCGGTTAACATGACCCTTACATTTTACCAACAACTAAAAACAGAAACACTAGAAAGCTTCAAACCATCATCTTTTGTTTTTTGTTACATTCAAACCACCATCTGAGAGGCCATAAAAAGAGAGGACCGCTAAGAAGTATGGATACGAACACCGACACCAGATAGAATACGGATACTGACACGCCAATAACGTTGATAATTTGAGAAAATCACGTAATTTATGGCGCAATTATATTTGTGGATGCGGAGCAACACGTGTTCATACACATCTAAATATCTAATACGAAGAGTGTATGTGATTCACATGCGAGGAGTAATATCATAATTCATATATGGTCGAAAGAGCCATAATTACACCTATAAATGATGATGTTCAAAAATTAAATGACATAGTTATCAATTAGTTTGCACGAGAATAACATAATTTGTTGTCATTTAACTAGATTGAAGGGGATACTCATAACTTATATCAACATGAATTCCTAAACTCAACTGCTCAAGGAAGTATCCCAACACATATTTTAAAGGTAAAAAAAGTGTAACTTTGATGTTGTTGTGAAACATAGACCCTATGTATGGCCTGAGTAATGGAACACGATTGTTATGTTTCCCGTTAAAGTAAGTTTTGCTATTACCATAAATAAGTCACAACGGCAGACCATTTTTGAATGTCGGAATCTATCTTCCATGACATATTTTCAGCCATGGTCAATTAT
The DNA here is from genome assembly GCF_003473485.1 of Medicago truncatula. Lineage (NCBI taxonomy): Eukaryota > Viridiplantae > Streptophyta > Magnoliopsida > Fabales > Fabaceae > Medicago > Medicago truncatula. Next base: position 50,522,953 of record NC_053045.1, on the reverse strand, counting down.
ATGTAGCTTTATCAAGAGGAGTTTCTCAAAATTCAACAAAAGTTCTCATTAAAGAAGGGAAAATAGAAGGAGAAGATGAAGACTTTACGAAAAATGTAGTTTTTAAAGATATTCTTTTATCGCAATCATATCAATGTTTCTTTTACATAACATGTCATTTATAGATTTATTTATGATGTTTCTTTTACACAACACAAACATTTATGTTATGATGTACTAATTACTATTACAATAAACAATAAATGATCATTATTTTACCTTAATTTTATATGCAGACAAATTAAAATATGTTTAGTTCAAAAATAATTTTGTTATATGCCTTGACAATATTTTTTTTATAAATCAATATATCAATAATTTTCATAATATTTAAAAATTTAAATCAAAATTATGCAAACAAACATAATAAAATAAAATATATCGTGTCCGTCTTTCCGCTAATTAATATAAATAAATCAAAAACCTATTTAACATTTTTTTAAGACTAAAAAGTTAGATTTTTTTTAGAAGGATAGAAACAAGTATATCTCATACGCGCGTGACTGAATGGCCTTGAAGACAAAACCCAAACAAAAACAAAACAGAAACAAGTACATCTCGGATGCGGATCCCCTCATGCAACATCTCTCAAGCCATCTCTCCAGCCATCAATTCAACGGCTGAGAATTACAAAGAGAAAATTAATAGAAAAATAGCACTATTAGAGAGAGAGAGAGAGAGAGAGAGAGAGAGAGAGAGAGAAACAAAACGTGGGTGAAAGTAAATGCACAATTTTAGCAGGAATTTTTTGTTACAATTTCCAGTGCAGTGCTTGTTTCAACTTCCAATATTTTCAATTACACAATCTCCACTACCATTTAGAAAGTAATCACTTGAGCATTTGTACGGGTTTCTCTTCAAGTGGCTTCGCCATTGTTTATCAACAAAAAATATTGTGGCTCTACCATTGTCATTTTGTGTGTACAAGGTTAATTTTTTATCTGTTCCTGAAGGCATGATGATTAGTTATAGCAAGGTTATCAAACAATAGGTTTTTGTTTTTCTGGGAATATTATGAATAGATTATATTTGTGAAGAAAACAATATATTGTACAAAATCAGGTTAGATATAGTAAGGTGTCCAAGATTTTTATCTGCTGTGTTCTTATAACTAACTATATATAATCTATAATAAGTTTTTATTTGCTCTGTTCTTGTACACACAAGAACAATATATTCAAAGCTAGTATAAAAAACATATATTGTACACACTGAAAAACAAAAAACATTGAACGAATTTTCGAAATTGCGGCATTGTTACATTGTATATTGCTGCTGGTATATATATTGTCGTACAATATATATATATTGCTGCTGAAGTCGTACATCTTTGAAGGAATTGTCGAAATCGCAGTGTTTTTATTAAACATATTTTTGTATTTGCAGAGTCGCTCTCATCAACATGTTTTGATGCTCATACACGGTAAAAAAAAGTGCAGGATTTTTTTTTATAGAGAATGGAAGAAGATTGGAAACCAAAGTTGAAAATGATTTTTGATAGCGTTGAAGATGCTTGGAAATTTTACAATGATTATGGTGGAAAAGTTGGATTTGGGGTGCGGAAACAATATTCACACAAGAACAAAAATAATATAATTACCTCTTACATGTTTGTTTGTTCTAAAGAAGGTCTGCGAAAACCGGATAAACAGAATTATAAAACCATCAATCCGAGACAGGAGACTAGGACAAATTGTAAAGCAAAGTTGAACATTAAGAATATGGGTGGAAAATTTATGGTGGTTGATTTTGTGGAGGAACATAACCATGATTTACATACACGAGAAACAACTCATATGTTGCCATCTCAAAGAAAAATTTCTCAAATTCAATGTTAGCAAATTGATCTAGCTGATGATGCTGGATTACAACAGAGAAAGTCATTTGACTTAATGAGTAAAGAAGTGGGAGGTCGTTCTAACTTAGGATTTACTCGTAGTGAAAAGAGGAAAGTCTTGGCTATGGCTAGAATCATGAAGAGTTATGAAAAGAGTAAATTCACGACTATAACCAGAATTAACCAGTCCCATGAGTTCGAATTACAAAATCTTCAAATTATGCCTAGATTGGTGCTAGAAAGGCAAGCATTGTTAATATCAAGGTATGGTCAATTTAAAGAATGTTTGGGTACCAGCCTTCACTTCACGGTCCCTTTAGTGGACCGTGTTATGAAAACGATTTCGATGTAAAAATAGTACATTACTATAGCTGATCAGTTGGTTCTTAGTGACGACAATGTAGAGATTACAATACACACCAAATTTTCTCTTAAGGTAACTAACTATATCTTCATATACTTCAATTTCTATAAACACATACTTAATGGTTAATAAATTGAATTTTTTACAGAGGTACTAAATCTAGAAAAGGCAGCATTTGAAGTTGAGGACTACCACCAGGCAACCATTGAACTGATTCAGAAGGCTTTAAGTGATAAATATAATACTTTGAAGTTGATTGATGGAATGAGATAATATAGTTGTTAAGAATTTGTTCATATATAATATAATTGTTCTTATTAATAATCACCTTGTTAAGTCTTTGTTCATATATAATATAGTTCTTATTAATATTCACCTTGTTAACTATTTGTTCATATATAATATAAGTATTCACCTTGTTAAGTATTTGTTCCATCAATCAACTTCAAAGTATTATATTTATCACTTAAAGCCTTATGAACCAGTTCAATGGTTGCCTGGTGGTAGTCCTCAACTTCAAATGCAGCTTTTTCTGGATTTAGTATCTGTGTAAAAAATTCAATTTATTAAACATTAAGTATGTATTTATAGAAATTGAAGTATGTGAAGATATAGTTAGTTACCTTAAAGAGAAAATTTGGTGTGTAGTGTAATCTCTACATTGTCGTCACTAAGCACCAACTGATTAACTATAGTAATGTACTGTTCTTCCATCGAAATCGTTTTCATAACACGGTCCACTAAAGGGACCGTGAAGTGAAGGCCGGTACCCAAACATTCTTTAAATTGACCATACCTTGATATCAACAATGCTTGCCTTTCTAGCACCAACCTAGGCCTAATTTGAAGATTTTGTAATACGAACTCATGGAACTGGTTAATTCTGGTCATAGCCGTGACTTTACTCTTTTCATAACTCTTCATGATTCTAGCCATAGCCAAGACTTTCCTCTTTTCACAATTCTTAAAACCAAGTTTAATTCTAGTGGCAATTGATTGCCCTGCTGACCTAAAAAATGCCATATCTCTTCAAAAAATTTAAAAAAATTAGTGTGATGTAAAAAGGGGAAAACAGACAAAATTAGGGTTTACCAATTAAAAGAGTGAATGAGAACAGATAGAATGAATGAAAATAATAAATTAGGGTAGAGGAGAAAGAAAGAGAAATACATGTCAGAAAGTGAGGAATGAGTCTCAGACAACACGATTAGAGAGAAGTGAATGAAAGTGAATTAGGGATGAATGAGACTCGGACAAATGAGAAAGAACGATTGCAGAGAAATCTCGTTTGCTCTCGGTTGAAAAACATGAGTTCTATTCAAGTATTTGACTTTTATTTTAAAGACGATTTTTTTATTTTTAGATTCTTTAAACAGTGTCTTAGGACACTTGTTAGCATGATCCACATTTTATTTTATCGTGTTCTCATTTCTATTTTGAAGAACGTAGAGGAGAAATGCAAATTAATCCCTGATAAAAGTTTAAGGGTTGCCATGGATCACTAGATACAGATTATAGCATATCATCAGTAGTAATTAATAAAGGAATAAGAAATTGTGTACCTTGTATGTTTAGGTTCATGAAGGATAACTGTCAGAAGGATGAGAGTGAGAGGGATGAATACCCTCATTCGTGATATGCTATAATCTGTATCTAGTGATCCATGGCTAAACCCTTAAACTTTTATCAATTGGTATCAGAGCCAATTAGATACATTTTATGGCTCTTATGATTCTGATGATCAAATACTTGTTTGGCAAAGTGTACGAATGTTTACGTAAACTCAATGAACTCACGTTCAATTATGATGGCTGTTATTAATTCATAATTCACACAAACCCTTAATTTTTTCGATAGATTGAATTGTGTATATATGAACTTTGTGTGAATTCCAATTGTACCTACATGAACGTGAATACCAATATATATGATTTAAGCCAATCTTTTTGTGTTTTGTTTTGTTGGATTGTGTTCTTTGTAATTCTATGAGTAACATACATATAATTATATGAGTAACATACAATAAGTAAGTTACTCTATTAAAAGACATGTAAAAAATTGTATAAATTTTGCAATCCAATATTATTATATTTTGAATTAAAATTCTACCTAAATGTGATTTTTTATATATACAAATATTTTGGATTGCTACTATCCCTTAGTTATATGAGTGACGGACATACCCTATCGGTGTGACGTTACTTAACACATCATTTTGTGATAGAGAAGTAGTTGAATATTTTATTTAAAATATCTTTCAAACTTTTTAATTTAACTATCATTGTCTATTCTCTATCAAGTGGGAGAATCCTTGCTATGTATTGTGTAACGTGATGGACATACCGTATGGGTATGACATTACTTAACATATCATCCTTTTGTGGGTAAGAAAAATACCTTATTAGTTTAACTATTATTCTCCACTAAGTGGAGAACATATAATTCTTCAACAAGCGAGGAAAATTCTACATGTCAATTAACTATATCTCATAAACAAATATATTTATTTGTTTCATAACTCTAGATATAAAATTATTGTAGAGACTTATATTGAGGATATTAGTTATATTCTTTTCTCATAAACTATTATACACTTCCATATCCTTTTATATTATTATAAAATTATTTTGTAAAAGCAATATGTCAAAATCACAAAGTTCTTAACTACTCTATTGAGAAAGAAAAAAAAATATTTATACCATTATTCTAAATAATTATAAATGGTATATATGGGATATTAAATTTTACCATTTTACTATATTTTGACTTATTTTATATTATTGCTATTATTTAATACTTATGGAAGCTTATGACTATTTTCTCTTATATCCTCAATAATAATAAAATATAAGTCTCGTGCATTTCCGCTGCGTGTAGCCTAATCTTTTCTCAAATGTGTGTAATTATAATTGTAGCATTTGAGTTTTGAGTGAGTTACTACAATTGTGAATAGAGTCTCCTATCCTATTTTATAATATTAGAGACTTATCTCACCCATATGATGATAAACCTTTTATATAATCATCATACTCTGTCATATAAAGGTTACTATATTTATAAAATTCTTTGGAATTTTAATTGTGAAAGGAGATCTTGTGTTATAAAATTCTTAAATGAAAATTTACATTCTTCTTAAATCTAAATGCAGAATATGTGGTTAACTAAGAAACTCAATTCTTGATAATATCTGCCATTGATAAATCATATATTCAATGAGTTTCATACTATCATTAAGTTACCACCTGTGTTAATAATTCTGCTATACTCATGAACAAAATATGTAGTTGAGTTCATGAAACTCTACTAGTTAAAGTTACATAACCACTTATGTTATAATCTAGCACTAATAATTAAGTATTCCACTGTTGAATATTACATTATTATAACATTTTTATATCAATGATCACTAATGAGAATCCCACTTACTCTTGTTTATATATATGTGGGATCAGTGGGAGTGTGTACACAACACTATATATTATGAGCTCAAATGAGAAATCTCACTCTTGTTTATATATATATATATGTGAGATCAAGAGAAATGTGTACACAATATTATTCTCATCATTGCCATATACCCTTGTGCACACTATAAAATATGGCATAGCCTAAGAGACTTTAAACTTTAGTCCAATTCTAATATATTGAGATATATATTAAAATTCTTTTATCTTAATAAGCATCATAATTGGATGTTTTAGTCAATTTTGTTGGAATATGCACAATAACCTCTTAGCATGCAAATAAATACTGTGTTTCTCTTTTACCAACATTCCACATTTTATGAGGTAATAAATAATAAGTACAATGTATAATATCAATACTCCTATCGAGTATGATATTGTGTTCTTGAAAAACTTATAAACTAATCATAAATGTTTGTTCATACATTCTAGTGGCCACATTAATCCATATTTATTTTCTTTAAACTAAGTGTCTATGTTGATTCATTTCGGAGATTCTTGAATTTCCTATTTTCTTATGGATTTTCATAGTCACATGTTTTGCTAAAACTTGGATTAATTGAATGTTAAAAAACATTTATTGATTTGGACTAAATGTAATTACTTTTTTTTTATAGGCTATCCCTATAAGTAATTACTATTCTTATACCTATGTGGATATATGACTTTTATGGAATTGAAAACTCATTGGCAGAACCACTAACCACAAACTTATATAAATGAGTATTGTAACTCATAATGATTTCATTAAGTCTATGATATTTTGGGTTAGTGGGAGTTTGTTATAGCATTTTTAAAATGTTTGGGCCATTCTTTGATGACACATTCTTTTTCAATTCAAGTGTGTCACTATAAATTCATCATTTGTTAGAAAAGTAAGTCTTTGATCTGTATGATTTGTTTTCCCTATCGGATTCAATTTCTGGAGCATTAAAGCTTACTTCTCTATTGAATGATTAGTGCTTTGACCATACATATAATTTTAAATTTTAAATTGTTTATTCTTTATGACAACCGAATTTTTATTCTTTTAGTAATTGAGTATTGTTGGATTAATTATTTAATTAATCAATTATGGATTGACAATAATCAATTATTATAAGTTGATGTCATAATATAAATTATGGTCTATTGCGTTAAGCATTAATTAGTTGATGAATATGTCTGATTGGGCTATTCTTTTTAAATGGACCGTGATGAGTTGGACCATTTAGCTAAGCCCAATGAGAGGTCCCTGCCCTCAGCTGTTTAACTATTTAAACGTCATCCCATCAGACGGTTAAACTATTATGAACATTCTGGTGCTAAACGAATGAGGGTAGTCATCCCTCTCACTCTCATCCTTCTGACAGTTATCCTTCATGAACCTAAACATACAAGGTACACAATTTCTTATTCTTTTGTTAATTACTTGTGATGATATGCTATAATCTGTATCTAGTGATCCATGGCTAAACCCTTAAACTTTTATCAATTCCAACCTAAATAAAATGCTAAAATTCTGCTTAAATGGCAGAGACCAAAAGCATATATAAGCCATAAATAAATGTGTATTTTATAATAATTGGGTGTAATTCAAATTTATAAAGCATATAGTGTTTGTTAAAGAAGATAATGATGGTTACTTAAAAGAATAAAATTAAGTAACAGAGAGATAATTTAATTTATGACGACATAAGTAATTTGTATGTTTATCTCATCAAGTAATATCAGAACTTTTGTGATGGAATAAAAAAAATGTTATTTTAAGTACAAACAGTATGAAAAAAAATTGATCCAAACAAAATTTAAGTAAGGGTCTTGTCAAAAATAATAATAATTTAAGTAAGGTTAGTATAAGTACATGATAATATACTAAAAAAAAAAATATCAATCTTTCGCTTCTATCTTCTAGGAATAATTTAATGATCACTTTATAATGATTTCAGTTGTCCTTCAGATTCAGAGCAACCTGACTATCTGAGCTCGTCTTAAATAGTCTTCTTGTTCCAAATAGGATCAAAAGAATGACCTTCAAGATTCAGAGTTGAGTTAGGGATGAATATAAGTATAACTCGTCTCCCAGTATGTTACTTTCACAATCATGTATTGGTCGTCAGAAGTGGATGTCTTTTGAAGTGATACTTGATTCCTTATAAATTAGAATGCTATACCAAATAATATAGGAACAGTGATATTGAACCAAGCTAAACATAACATATTTATATAAGTTGAAGCATTAATGTATCAGTAAACATATGGAAATCAGAATTTAAAATCTACATGTTTCATCAGTACAACATTCTCACTACCATAAAACCAGAAAAAGTAATGATGTGTATCAGTTGCACTTAGGACCTACTCATGCAGCTTTAGCAGTGTCGCGAACAAGTGTGGTGATGATATGAAAAATTGTGGTGATGATATCTGTGGGGGAATATCCCAAGTCATACAATTGCTTGAGCCCAGAACAAGCCTCATCGAAATTCCCTTCAATCACATTACGCACCATATTCTTCAAATACCATATTTCTATCCGATCTTTCTTAATAGTTTCTCTTGTAGTTTTTTTAGGTATTCCTCAACCTCTAGTGATATGACTCTCCTACATCTAATCTACCCTCCCTACCACAGAATCCACAAGCCCTCTCTCTCTCCCTCCCTCCCTCCCTCCCTCCCCCCTCCCTCCGTCGGATTTATGGCCATGGGAAAACTATAGATATCCAGTCTCACCTTCAATTCAATAATTTTCAGATCAATATATCACATATCTTCCTAAAATACGGAACAAGCTAAAGTCCAACTAATGGCATTTCTGAAGTCCTTTATCCTTTATATTGCTTAATACAAAAATATTTTTGGGGATAAAAAAAGAAAAAGATTTTGTTTTGCAGTTCGAAGAAAGCAATAGAACTGCTAAGTTGTCACACTTCTCAAGCGCCCTTCTATATAATAGACACATAATGCAGCAAATGGGAAAAAGTTAAACATAAAGGTATTAATACAAACATAAACTTTATATTCTTCCACTGAGGCGCTATACTAATATAACACAATATGTACCATACCTAAAGCTATTAACAGAGTGGACAAAGGTAATTCTAACCAACTATTCAAAAGTATGGTACATATTGTGTTACACTATATGTACCATACCTAAATTCTTGACAAAGGTAATTCTAACCAACTATTCAAAAGTATCAAACGGTATATAGCATGCAGAAATCCCATGATTTCTATATTATGCAAAACTGTCTTTACTGTCTCTATATCACTAGTTATATTGTGTGTGATAGTGAAGAGGGAAGATGATAACTTTTGAGTCACTAGTTATATTATGAAGGCTAAGAGGCAGTATCAAATTTTGAGACGCCAGGAATAAAAATTACAGATGGTTTTTCTTCCAATTAAGAGCAACCCCTTTGGGTATCAAAGCATGAATAATTCCCAACAAAGACAGATAATAAAACACTTAATATGTTAAGACACGACACATTTTCAACAAAGACAGATGATAGAATAATTAAGAATGATGTTTACACATATATTCCTCAAACAGACATGAATACTTCGTAATTCAACACAGAATAGAAAGTTGAGGTACCTTCTCAGCTTGAACCACAACCATAAGACGACCGAGTATCTCTTGATCAGACAATCGTGAAAATCGCACAATGGCACACCTACTCTGAATTGGCTCAATAATCTTAGAAGATGTATTGGAAGCAAGCGCGAAATGGGTAGAATTAGAATATATCTCCATTGTCCTTCTCAAAGCTTGTTGTGCTCCAGATGTCATGCTTATTTCCCCTGAATAGAATTTACTGGGGAAATTGTTTATTTGTTAGGGAGTTCAACATATAACGTAACTGATGTGGACTTTGATTTTTCATAATCGCAGAAATGACCTGATTCCTGATGTGGTTAAAATTCAGAATCCAGATGAAGAGGACCGATATTCCGAAGATGGTAAAGTGATGGAGAAAGAAATAAAAAGAGAGGGTAGAGTTTGTACTGACACATGCAGTGAAGATCCAGGCTGGAGTGAACCAGAATTATCACTTGGTGATCAAGAACTTAGTCTGACTTTCTATTTTAACAATGATTCTGAGGGAACTCAAGACAGTTTATATGTTTATAATGAGAGAAATCACAGCTCCTTAAGAAGTCATTTGGTGAGTTCTGACACCGGCTTAAAGGAGTCTTTGCCACTTTATGAAAAAACCTCAAAAAACATCAGTGTCAACAGAAAACCAGTAAATACATCTTATTATTCAAGAAATAGAGGTCCTGTACAACAGGATCAAAATGGTAGACATATGACCAGTTCTAAGCTGCAGAAACACACGGAAAATGATAGTAATGTTTGAAGGAAAGCCCCTCATAAGCATTCCCTTTTATATTAACTCAATCTGTATGTATCTTTTATAATATATAAGGGTGGAGTTGATGACAAAGTTAATAGTCATCCAAGTCCAAAGTTAAATTTGTTTTTTTTCTCAATAATCTGTTAAGAGCTATGTTTTCTTTAAATATTTTTTCAATTTATTTTGTGTTTTCTCTAGGGGTGTCTCAAAATTTTTCGTTGGTTTCTTAATTTTTTCCTTTGTTTATGTTGTTGATAGTTGATTGCACAGTTTTAAATCTTATTTTGAAGTGATATTGAATATGGGTACAACATAACAAACGTTGTTACTACATGGAGAGGGTACACATGTGCAACAAGGAAATAAAGAGCAGCGTGCCAAAGATGAATGGAGGATGATATAAGGAGGCTCCATATGCCATACCAGAGCCAATGGTTTCCATAGCATTTAGTGGCTGCAGCATAACACCTAACTCCATGATGGAAGGGGATGATTGGCAGTGAGTGTATGACAAGAACACTCATTTTCTCTGTGCTTTTTGTGAAGAACCTCAAGAAGAAGAAGAAGTTGAATGACAATGCTTATGAAGACAAATAACATTTTGCCTACCAAATATCGTACAAGACAAAAAGTTATACAACATGTTAAAAGTGTTGTCTGTTGTTATGTCTTAAGGACCTGTATTGAGATGTTACCCCTGCCAAATCACAAATGAATTGCAAACACACATTTGTGAGTATGATCATCTGATTTTCAATTCTCTTTGTTATGTGGAACCACTTTGGTACACAAATATCCATTGCATTACCATTTAACTCTTCAAATATATGCAAACGTTAGCATATATAAAAAAACGAACTGATTGGCACGAGAGTAAAATAAAATATATTTGTGTATACATACTACTTATTAATTTATACAACTAAACATAGTAAAATATGTATAAGTACTTTAGCGCAGTAGAAAAAGCGGACAGACGAGCACGAAAGTGCCCTTTTGGACGCTAGTATATTTAAAGTCTAAGGTTTGAAACCCATACACAAAAAAAAAAACATCAAAAAGAAGTAAGATTAATATTAAAAAAGGAAATGCTAACAAGGATCCTACGGACACTCCTTAAGAAGACTAAGGAAGAAATTTTATCTTAGAAATGGTGCATTCAATGCATTGAAACTTTAAAAAAATAACTTTTTCTATAAAAAATGGTGTAAAAATTGCTCACAGATTCTTGGAGAGTATATAGATAAAATTGCTCTCAAAAAATTCCCCCTCATCTGATGAATTATGGCTGGTTATATTGTGAAAGATTTCTGCTCTTCCCCCAGCACAAAATACTCGCGCCCTGTAGCATTGCTCAAATTACCCCTGCGCAAGTTAAGTCACGCTGCGTGATTTAACCTGCGCATGTTGTATCTTATGCGTGACTTAAGTAGCGCGGCGTGAGTTAACTCACACAACGTTACTTAAGTCATATATCAGCAAAACAAAAACACATTTCCCTCATTTCCTAAACTTCACAACTTCGAATTTTTTCCCCTACATCCGATTTTCATCATTCTTGCGCATTCAAAGCCAATTTCTCCCACAATATCAAGTAAGTGATGATTACCCTACTTAATTGCATTTTATTTGTAGAAATTTTAGTTTTTTTTTTTGAAGAAATTTAACATTTTTAGGTTTTTATAAATTTTGCTTGCATGTTAGTGATGAATTAACTTAGAAATTGTTGTTTAGATGTTGTTTAGAGTACAATGTGGTAGTTTAGGGTTTACAAATTGTTAGATTACCTAGTTGTTTAAAAATTGCACACTGTGTGTTTGGTAAAATGTCTCAATGATTTTTTTGTTGTTTTTTGGATTGCTAATGATGAAATTAGTTAGAATATGGTTCGTTAATGTTGATTATAGTATGTTTGAGAGCAATGTGGTAGTTTACGGATTGAAATGACATTGTTGAAATTTTAGTGTTGTTGTTGAATTGTTGGAAATGACACAATGTCTGTGTGAAAATGTGTCATTGAATTTGTGTTTTGTGAAATGTTGTGCAGATATGCCTCGGAGGAATACGACTCAGAGACCGCCTGAGCTGCCTCAGGATAGGAGTGACAGACTTAGGGCAGGGAGGCCTGCCCCTACTGGTAGTGTACGGAGGGAGAAACAAGCATTACACCCTCCTATGGTTGGTCAAGGGAGAAGTGGGGGCGCGAGACTTCCTAGAGTTGATGCTGCAGGGGGGTCAACATCACAGATGGGTCCATCTCAGACGGTGAACCCGACACGGTATCAGCAGGATTATCAGGATGAGTAGGCGCAGGATCATGCGTATCATTTTCAGGAGCCTTAGCCTCACCAATATCAGTTTGATGCGTATCAGCAACATCAGTATGAGGATCATCATGAGTAGCCTAGTATTGAGCAGGAGCAGCCTGATGTTGAGGAGCCTCAGTAGCAGGATGATATTGAGCAGCTTCAGCAACATGATGGTGGGGGTCGTTTTCAGGGGGTCCCGAGGGTGGTGTACGAGGCCGGACCGAACGGCTATGCAGGGGGGCCTCCTGAGCTCACGCTTTTACCTCACTTTGGAAGTGCTTGGCGTGACAGGAGTGTATTGGGAAAAACTCATATCCTACATCGGATATATAAGACTCTTGATAAAATTTTATATAGAGGAGGCAATCATCACCTTATTGAACCAATTTTTAAGGATGAGTTAGGCCTCCAATTTCATTAGTTGACTGATCACATCGAAATAATAGAAAGAAAGAAAACAATACTAATTAATCATGAAAGTAAAATCAAGGAGCAGTGTCTATCAACTTCACGAATTGCGTTATGCAACACATAAATTGTACATGTATTTTTAATGAGTTGTCCATTGGTCGTTGACATTAATATAATAGAGTTATAATTTGTAACCCAACTAAAAGCCACCATTTTTTTGTACGAACAAAAGCACCACTCAGTTACTCCGCGATATAGCCACGGTATCACCTTTATTGCGCGCATTTTACTACTCATGCTCATGCATATATCTACTCTTACTATCTTCACTCTCTTAACTCAAACCATTATCTCCCAATCCCTTCATGTATTAACTTCTATCATTCTTGCATGCACACACCAAATTACATTCTTACCACCCTTTTACTCAAAGTACATAATTTTAGCAATTATAAGTTTCATTAATTCTAACAAGTATGGCTTCTTCATCATCTTCTTCTTCCAAAAGACACCCAACATACCACGGAATTAGGAGCCGAGGAGGAAAATGGGTGACTGAAATCCGCGAGCCTCGTAAGACCAACCGCATATGGCTAGGCACATTCCCTACCCCTGAGATGGCAGCCGCGGCTTATGATGTCGCGACTTTGGCCCTCAAAGGCGGGGATGCTGTTCTAAACTTCCCTAATTCAGCTAGCAAGTACCCGGTGCCTGCGTCTAATTCACCAGATGATATCCGCAGTGCTGCCACAGCTGCAGCTGAGTTAACGGCGGCTGAAGCCGTTAATAATGATGCTGGCTTAAATGGTAGGCCTTGGTATGAAACTGAGTTTCTTGATGAAGAAGCTATATTCTCAATGCCAAGATTGATGGTAGAAATGGCTGAGGGTATGTTGCTTTCTCCTCCCAGAATGAATCCACCACCGTCTGAGTACTTGCCTGAATACTACACTTCGGGAGAAAGTTTGTGGAGCTACTATTGATCTCTCCATCTATATATAAAATATATCATATAATTATATTTATAAGCTCGATCTTTTTTCTTTCCTAATCCTAGAAACCAATCAAAGTAATTAAATTATTATATATATAATGGAGTAGGAAAATGCATGTATGATTAATGATGTTCAAATAGTATTTAAGTTATATTTCTAAGTTCTTAATTTAATTTTGTTATTTTTATAGTATATGCCTGATTAATGATGTTCAAAGTAAAGTGTGTAAGTAAAGTGTACCCGACAAAAAGTAGAAGCTTGAGACAAAAAGATCAAACTGTGAACACCAAGACAAAGCAAATTACTATAATGGATATGCATATATAGAGAAGACTATCGATTGCGATGCAAATGTTATCAAAAGCGTGTTGGTTGCGGAATGATAATATATGTACTGAAGCAACGTTTTATTTTTGACTTTTATCATTGCTTTTATATTATTGATAATGAAGGTTTTAATTTTGGATTTGCCTCCTGTTGGAATCCAACATGAGTGAGTGTGTCATTTTGGGTGTTATCACAGTTAAAGATATCTGTTAAGAACCCATAAAACAAAACATCATCTTCTTTTTACTAAAGAAAAAGTTACTTGATACACACACACACACACACATATATATATATATATATATATATATATATGGTTTTACTAGAACACACATTTTATGAAGATGTATTTTAACAAGTTATAACTAAAAAGTGGATAATCACACTTTAAGCTGTGGATTGCTAAAAGATATCTTCTTCATTCATGTGTGTCAATTGATTTTTCTTGTATTCATGCAAGGATGTAACATAACACCATATAAGAAAGAAGGTATACAAGAATCAATGAAGTGGAACCCCAAACTCAGCAGAGAGGGAGAAGAAAAATCAGTGACACACATGAATGAAGAAGCGCGCGCGAATGATGGAAAAGAGGGAGAGAATGGTCACATGAGTGACTTAAGTGGTGTTTTAATCTCACCTATTGCTTTTAATCCGACGGCTGCAATTTATTCTTACCATTCTCACATAAGTTAGTCATTCTCATGTGATATGCCCTATATATATATATATTTAAGGAGCATATATCATAATTGTTCCCGTGAACAAATGTTAATTGGTAGCAACAATGCATGATAATAATATGCAAGAATTGGGATTTAAATCATGGATTCCTCACTTATTCACTTTAAAAGGTGAAGACTTAGTATATATAAAAAAAAGGAGCATACATGATTTAGTGTATGAATAATTTTTGTGCAAATGCTTGACTTTAATTATCATCATTTTTATATTAAATTCACAATCATTTATTTTCAACAACACATACACAAGTTCTTTAAAAAAAAACACATACAATAATTCAATTATTTTAAAAGAAAAAGTTAGGTGTTAGGATTCATAAAGAAATTATTCCTTAAAGTGTACATCTACCTAACTCTAGAACTACTTAGGTAAAGGTTTCATTGTAATTTCATCAAGAGTACTCACAACCCCAAATAAGAAATATGTGGTCACAGCAAAAAAAGAAATACTTATCATAAAATTATTTTAAAACTACACATATTTTAATTCTTTCTTCTTTTATACTATTTTTATTTTTTATGTGTGTGTGAATCTTTTGACCACACATAAGAGTACTACAACAATATTTTTTAAGAGTTATAAGTCCAATTTGACTTGATTAGATGTAATATTGGTTAGAATTTCATCATCAATATGCAAATAAGTTGTATATACATTCTTTTTTTTATTTTTTGAAGAGAAGTTGTATACATTCTTATCGGCAGAGTGGTGTAAAGAAAAATTAAAGAAAATGTGCAACCGTATTATTATTCATCTGAAAATGTACTAATGAATATCATTATAGCTATACTAAATTCCTTCAAAAAAAAAAAGCTATACTAAATTCAATTTTTTTTTTTGTCCCATAAATTTAACTCAGTTGATAGGACAATGCATTATTATATGCAGAGGCCAGAATTTAAATCCTGAACATCCCACTTATTCATCTTATAAGATGAATATTAGCTTTTTTGACGAATACTAAATTGAAAATTATAATCAGAAAAAAAAACTTCATGTGGTCCCGTTTATAATTGGAGACAAGATAAAGTAAGAAATTTAGTCAACAATTACTGATTGATGTTGATTAAACCTTTCATCTGTTTGATGGTTTTGGTTGCAATCTTGGATTTTCCTCTTTCTTTTGAACACATGGGAGTCATATGGGAAAATATATATGGTAAGACCGTAAGAGAGTTACAGCCAAACAATTGATGTAATAATATTTATACAATTATTTTAATACAATTATCTTTTATCTTGTAAAAAAAAAAAAACAATTATCTTTTACATTTTCATTGTATTCTTATTGTTTTTTTAAAAGAAGACAAAGAAAATATTGTGCCAAATATCATTATATAACTATCATTTTTCTTATTAATTTACTTATAAAGATACTGTGCTCTGCATGCACACAAAAAAGTGAGAATGTACGTTTTTTTTTTTAAGGTGACAACTAAGATACCCATGGAAGAATGGTGGATAATTTACCCTAATCAATACACATTAGCCACATTTTTAAGTGGTATCTATGAACTATCTTGACTAGGGGTGTTCAAAACCGAACCAACCCAATAGAAAAACCGCAAACCGAACCAATCCAAACCGAAACCGCAAAAAACCGCACTTGGTTCGGATGAGTTCGGATGACTTTTAGACTGAACCGTGCGGTTCGGTTCGGTTTGCGGTTTGCATCTCAGCAACCGAACCAAACCAAACCAAACCGCAAAAATACTCAATGTTATTAAACTAAGTAAGTACTGTACTAACCCAATACCAAAGTGAACCCAAACCCAAGCCCAAGTTGTTCTTTTTTGGTTCTTAAATATTATTTTGGTACTGTAATGTTATTTTAGATAAATAACTTTTATTGGTATTGTAATGTTATTTTGGACTTCAAGTTCTTTTTTTGAATAATTAAAATTGTTTGGTACTAGTTGGCAATATTAGAGTTAATGTAATTTTTTTATTTATCTCGCGATTAACCGCATCAACTGAACCAATCCAAACCGCATTGGTTTGGTTTGATTTGGTTTGGATGACTTTTTAAAAATCAACCGAACCAAACCAAACCGCATGCTTTTTTCTCTCGCGGTTTGAATGATTATTATGCTTGAAACCGAACCAAACCGCACCGCGAACACCCCTAATCTTGACCCCACCAACAAATTACTCATTTTTATTGGTTGGTGGGTAAATTACCCACCATTCTTCAAAGGTAATCTAGAAAAAAAAACCTTTTTTTAAATAAAAAACATACGTGGTCTTGGGTTTATACGAGAGAATCAAACAAAGTAGGGCCACTTACGATTTTTCTCTAAGCTAGGGAATCGATTTAATTAGCGATAAGCTGAAAATAAATGCTACAAACTTTGACAGTAACCAAATTATCATGAATGGTCGACACCTATCTTTCAAACTCATCGTTTTCGTTTCTTCTTAGCTCCAATACATGGTTTGGTAAGCTCTTTCTTTAGGTAACTACTGGTGAAGAGGTGTGTTCTCATTCTTGTTTTAGTTGTTAGAAGTTAGTTACAAACTGTTACATTGACGGTATAAACGTGTGACGTAAATAATAAAATTGAATAGTGTTGTTGTACTAAAAACATAAATAAATTAAGTAGTGAGGTGAACATTCTCATCTCACATTAAAACTTTTTTTTTTTTTATCTCTCATAGGGTGTTTGTTTCTAACTTCTAACATTTGATGTTGGGAATTTGAAACAAAGTAGATAAATTAGCAACCTAACCTAAGTGTATATATAATAAATCATAATCAAAGCAAAGTACAAAGATAAAAATAGTAAAAGAACAACCAAATCAAGATTGTTTATTCAATTTGATCTAAATTAAGACTTAAGTCAAGAGAAGAGAGCAATTCTTCAATCTCCTATCAATTAATTTTTATAAATACAAAAGAGCTACAAAAAATTACTTTCAACAATCCACCTCAATTTCTATCCTTTTGTGTTGCTTATCTCAACTCATGAGAAGATGCTCAAGAAGACAAGAGAGAAAATTTGAATCATTTTACTTAAGAAATCTCTCTATCTAAGATGTTTAATGTGTTTTCGGACCCAAATTTCTCACCCAAAAGCTCTCAATCCTTAACGCTCAAGTATTCCTAATATTTTATTCATTTTGATGATGCCAAACAACAAGGCAATAACTCTATTTGTGAATAATTCGTTATATACTAAACAACCCGTAATTACGTCACCACCTTGACTTCAAAACAACGATGAAACAAATTTATCCACCAAACATTTTGTTGCTCTCACCAATCCTACCGAGTGTCTGTAGCACTCCGCTTCCAAACTAATGATGAGTATTGTTACCACTATCTTTTCAGAGTGTTGTTGAGTATTTTAGCAACACCTCTCCAAGATGAGGTTGAGCGATCTTAGTACCTTCTCTCCAAGATGAGATTGAATGTTCTTACCCCCCCCCCCCCCCAAGTTGAGATTGTGTATTCTTACAACCGTCTCTATAGGTTGAAATTGAGTATTCTTACCACCACCTATCCGAATTGATTACTAAGTATTTAACTCGATAACTGATCTATGCTTGAAGATCCGCTTGAATCAAGCTATCCTTAATATTGCCATAAGATGTATCATTACCTCTTTAACCCTTGGAACGCATTCCATAATACTGAAGATTTTCTTGAATGCAACTACCCTTGAATTTTTTTTAAGATAGTCCCACAAGTTTCAAATTCTTACTTTCCTTGCTCTCAATTGCTTTCTCAAAGGTCCTCCGTTCCGAGTCTTACACGTATTCAGCCTAGGTAAGAGCATAACACATGAGCTCTCTATAGTTGTACCACTTTGGTGCAACAATATTCTTCCTTTCCATATATCCAGGAGTCATCATTGATTGTTTTCTTCTAGTCTCTAACTATTGAAAGACTCCACCTCTTTTTGGTAATTAGCAATGCAATCACCACCTTTTTGGTTTTAAAATGATTTATAAAAGTTTAAATGACCAATCTTGGAATGTCATATGCAACCTTCTCATTTGATATTACAATTTTAAAACACTGAATTTCAGCATAATTCATGTTGATTCGAAAGGTCATGTTTAGGGGTGGCAAAAAAATTTGCACCCATCGATATCCGCGAGCCACAGACACAGAGCGGATACCTTAATGGATATCAATGAATAAAATAAACAGATATTTTAACTACCAACTAATTAATGAATATGAATGTGGATTTAATGATATCCGCACCCACGAATATCCATACTCGCTATTAAACCAAGTAAATTACATAAATATCCTTAATACCTTTCAACTTCCTAAGTAAAACACCTTGGTCCTGTGAGTATTATTACTTATTACATGATTGTTCAAATTTATATTACACTTCTTTAAAAGGAAGTGAAAGTGGTCGGGATCGTTGAAGCAATAAGCTTTGTTTTTGTTGAATATGATAACCTTTATTTATGCTTTTGTTAAATTAAAGAACTTTATTTTTATTAAATGTAAGGATCTTTATTTATGTTTTTGTTGAGTCAATGAACTTTGTTGTTATTGTAATGTATGTATATTATGCTTTTCTAAAAAGAAAAGAAAATGCATGTTATGAACTTTTGTTTTTAAATTTCAGCTAAAAAAAATTAACAATTTTATTTTTATTAATGTTATCCATGAATATCTGTATAAACCCCGCGGATATCTCAAAATCTATAGATTACCTGTAAAACGCGCAGATATGGATAGAGTACAAATTTCATATTTATCAAACGGAGCGGATATACATCACACTATCCGCATCCATGGATATCCATCTACATCCCTAGTGATGTTGTATAATAAATGAGACTTTAAGATCAATCATCGCTTCCTATACTCTAAAAATAATGGCCATGTAGAAAGGGAAAATAGAACAATATTATATATGACAAAAAGCTCGTTGAAAGAAAAGAGAGGATCGGAGTCGGAGATAACAAACAAAAAATAAAAACTAATTGAAGTTGTTCTATGAATTTAAGATAAACGAACAAAAAATGAGGATTTCGGGTCAAAGATATAACTTAAAATCATGTCTCTTTGTTGGATGAAGAAGAGAGGAGTCCGAGAGAATGTATAGTTTCTCTTTACAAATTAGGGTCGGATAATGTTTTACTAATCACTAGTATCGAATTTATTTTGAAAAAGGTTATGTTATAAGGCTTTTTTTTTTTTTTGAGGAAGTGTTATAAGGCATGTTGACTTGCTCACTATATATATTTTTTTAATGGCTATTAACTTATAAGGCATGTTGACTAACAAAGACATGCTAAGAAACTAAATTATAAATATTTATCTTAAAAATTAAGCATTTAATATCTTCCAAATTCAAAAGCTGTTTTTTAATATAATTTTTTTTTCCTTCAATAAACTAATAGCCTTGATCATAGTTAGTCAGTGCCAATACAAATTGCAAACACACTTGCCTTTACTCCTATTTATATTTAGTACTTCACTAACAACACGATGACATCGTTTCGTTAAGTATACAAACACGTTTTCAGACTCTGGTTCAGTGAATCTTCCTCCCAAGAAATGTTTTTTTTTATTTTCTTTGATGAGAGTACTCCCAAGAAATGCTAGCAAAGTTAGAAATTGGAACTAGCGAAAATCAAATGTTAACCGTGGGCCGCCCGTTACACTGGCCCACAAGAAAAAACAAAAGCCAACTGTTCCCGTGTTCGTGTACACATCGTAGTCACGTGCATTAATTTCCCCCAAACTCTTAAAATAAACATTTAAAAGCTACATACATAGTACTATATATACTTCCCTAACTCTTAAGTCAATTTCAGCACTGAATTTCGCATAAACCATAAGCTACTTTACTACTAGTACTACTACATACACCCCACAAATGAAATCATCACTTGATGAGTCTAGTTACGTAGAGAACAACTCTTCTTCATCAGAAATCTTGTTAGCATCAGAACAACCAAAGAAACGTGCGGGTCGACGAAAATTCAAGGAGACAAGACATCCAGTATACAGAGGAGTACGAAGAAGGAACAACAACAACAACAAGTGGGTTTGTGAAGTGCGTGTTCCTAACGACAAGTCCACGAGGATTTGGCTTGGAACATATCCAACACCTGAGATGGCAGCACGTGCACACGACGTTGCCGCACTGGCACTTCGCGGTAAATCAGCTTGTCTTAATTTTGCTGACTCTGCGTGGCGGTTAGCGTTGCCGGCGACGAACAATGCGAAGGAGATTAGGAAAATGGCGGCGGAGGCTGCTTTGGCATTTGCCGTAGTTGCGGACAGTAAGGAACAAACTATGATTAGTAATTGTGATGTTAATAGTGTTGGTGTTATGGAAGTTGATAATAAACCTTTGCAGGGACTGTGTGTGGAAGTTCCAGAGGAGGAAATGTTGCATGATTGGTTTAGGAGTATGGCTGATGAGCCATTACGATCTCCTATTACTCCATTTATAAGACATGGCAGGGATCAGTGGAATAATGTTGATATTGATCAGGTTGATGCTGAGGTCTCCTTGTGGAACTTTACCATCTAATCTATGAGATGCATTTTGCTTTTTGTACTTTGAAATTCTTTTTTATTTTAGTACATGTAGTTTGTAATTCTTATCACATACGATTGTGAAAAACAGTAGTAATTCTCAACAATGATCATATTTTTAAGCTGTTCAGACTTCAGACTATCCTCACAGGGAACATGGCTTTTGATTAAATTCAAGCAGAGTGCATTCGACCCATCACCTAACAATATTAAGTTATATATATATGCTGAATGAAACAAAAAATTGATATTTATACATGACAGGATAAATTCAGATTAGACATTTTAAATCACATGATAACATCAAACGTGTAATAGTAGAGATATATAATAGATAAGAAAGATAAATCTGGCACTTTTCAATTCATGCAGCATTTGTTAAATACATATGCACATCATATCTGATGAGAGACAAAACGAAGAAAAAGAAAATGTTATAAATAATAGTAATGTTATTATTTATTAAAAATGGCCAACATTGCTTGACCAAAAAATAAATAAAAAATGACCAACATTGTTTTTATAAATTTGGTAACATTACTCACCTCCAAAAAGAAAAAAATTGTGTTTGACTTGTACACCCGTCCGTTTAAGAGATAAAATCGATCTTGTGTATGACAAAAATCAAATGTTTACTATCAACTTTCACGGGTTAATTTCATACCAAACTTGGACGGTCATAAACTATGGTATGAACATGAAGTCCGATAAGCTCTAATAGGACCATTGCCGAATAGGTGGCCCGGACCCAAGATTAATTGTGCTCTCTCCTCATTCGACACATGTCAATATCATAAGAGATCGTGATCAAAACTGTTTGTCAAATCCACAAATTTAGATATCGGAGGCGGGATGTAGGGCAACTACAAAAGAAAGGACATAAGCAGTTGCAATCGAGAGGGCATAAAAAAGAAGAGAAGAGGAAGACAATAAATAAAGGTACTCATCCGTCACTTAAACACCCAAATTTGGGTTACAACACATCATCAGCAAAGTCCATTCTCTATATCAACATTCTACTCAAGAATAAAACTTAAAAAAGCAAGTCCTTGCAACATCTACTAAAGTCAAAGGCCTTAATTACCATTAAGTTTTTACTTTTTTACTAATTATTATAAAAATTTATCCAGTTATCTTAATATTTTAATTTAGCCTTAACTCAATCCCTCTAAAATCAATTTGTATGGCGATGATTATCCGATAGTGGTGACCCAATCGACCTACCATTAAAAAAAATCAAATAAATGTGTGAACTTGGAACTTGGAAGTACAAGGAAAGGTGTTAGCAATTTCCATATAATTATTTTTTAAAATCAAAATCAAAAGTACAAGAAAAGGTATCAAACAGTTATTAGCAGTTGCCAACTTTAAAATGTATGAAATATTACTTCTAAACTAGGACGTACCTTTAATTAGGATCTAAATAGGACAAAAAACAACAAGGAGATTGCTGTCTCTTAGAAGTCAACCATGGGAGATCTCAGACATGTGCACACGTGAGTAACCATCAGGAGTGAGAAATTCCTAAAGAGTCAAAAACAGGTCTTAGTGGAAGTCCAAAACAAATATCACATCTACTTGTTTACTCATACATACAATTAGATACTCAAACAAGATTCAAATATTGAGCCAAATATTAAATTAATCTTCCCCACCTGAGATTCAAATTTTATCACACACACTATACTATAGTCTATAGTATGATATACTTATGAATTAAGAAGCTTCCAAGCTACTTCTTTCTTCAACCAACCCCTTAGAGTTATATTAATTTTGATACTGTTCTCTCACTTCCATCTCTAAATTTGTCTTCTTCCCACTCAATACTGTATCTCACACACATCCTTTCGAGATTTCAGATCTTAACTCACTTCAGAACCTTCTTCTCTCTTTCCCTACTCTTCTCCTTTCTCATCTCCAACAATATATAAATGTTGCTTATATCTAAACTTCTGCACCATACACTCTTTTCTCCATAGTTCATCAATTTTCTTATGAGTGTATTCTCTTGAAATATTCATATAGCAAATCTACTTTAATTGTTCTATACATGGCTTCAAATATTTGCAAACCTTCACGTCGTGATAATTCTCTAATAATAAAACCAACCAAATATACCTCAAAGCCTACCCTTTTGCTCAAAGACTACCTCCGAGATGACCTAAGCTCATGTTCATCAAGCGGGTTCAAATCATTCCCACGAAGACAATGCTGCACCACCGTTGGATTCCAACACAAGAAGAACAACGGTACTTCACTCCCTCGTCGACGCGTAAGGGCTCTCCAGAGAGCTTCTGAAGCAGTAATAACTGCCATAAAGTCATTGTCCTCACAAAAGAGTGCTAAAACAAAGAAAACTTCCACTGGTGTTCTTTCTAGGAGCTTCTCAAGGAAGCTGTTAAGTCGGAGATTCTGGAGAAAAGCAGTGAAGGAAGAGGGAAGTGAAGGTGTATTGAGGTGTAAGAGATCTTTCCGGGAACTACTTATGCAGGAACGAGATTATAAACCAACGTCGTTTAGCGAAGATGCCATATTCAGTGCCAAAAGGTTCACCACCGTCTCTTCAGATTGTTGCAGTAACAGCTGGGGAGAAAGTGAGTTTACGTTTTCATCCAACGCTACGTCTTCCGACGGCTCAAATGAAAATGACCTAGTTGACGGCGTCAAAGACGGCGCTTCCCACCACCACAAGATCGAAGGAGTAACAACTGGGGTAAGTAATTTCCATATTATGTCCCTCTATTCTATTTTCTTTCAATATTTTTGTTTTTGATTAAATTTTTTATTTTGACAAAATGTTATTTTTTAAAGTTAAATTATATGTCAAAATTGTTAGGCCGGATGCCATGACCGGGATTCGAATCCCAGTACCTCCACTTTATATGTGTAAGTTTATAATGGCTTTGCCATTTCGTCTATCTAAAAAAATATTAAATTATATGCAAGTATAATACCATCCTTCGAAAAAAAAAAAATGCAAGTTTAATACCTCTGTCTTATAAAACCAATCTTATATTTTCCAAGAAAAAAACCTCAAAATTAGTGTCATTTTTTTTATTGTAGTGTTTTTCATTTTATTTTTAATTGTATTCTCTCTAATTTATATTTGGATTATATATCACCAAATAATTATAGTCAACTTTGCATTTATAATAATGTTGAATACTCTTTCAAAAAAAAAAAAATGTTGAATACATCCCTTCAAAATAAAAATATTGAATACATTAATATATAATTAATAAAGATAATTTAGTTATATATATATATATATATTTTACTTTCCTTTCAAAAAATATATATAATTTAGACAATTTATTGTTATCTAACTTATCTTTCTTTCATTTGCATTTTCTCCTTGATTTCTATAAAGTAACCTAGTTATAAACTAATAATGTGGAATGCGGTTAGTGTAGTTTATGATTTTTTTTAGGTCAAATACATCTAAAGGTTCTTTAAGTTTTTCGTTTTTTTCAAAGTGGTCATTTAAGTTTCAAAGGTCTCAAACAAGTCCTTTTAGTTTTTGAATCGTTTCAAATAAGTCCTTTTAGAGGATGATGGAGATGATTCAGATGATAGCAACAAAGAGCATTTTCCACCTTTGTCATGCCTAAAAAGATGATTGATTTTAAGTGGGTGTTAGGAGCCAAATTTAGTACCAAAGATAAGTTCAATGAAGCAATTACCAACTATGTTATCTACAATGCAAGGCTAAAATGACTTGTTTAGGACTTTTGAAACTTAAAGGGCCATTTTAGGAAAAATGAAAAACTTAAAGAACCCTTAGATACATTTGACTTTTTTTTATAGAGAAATTAAGGAAAATTTCAAAGTTTCTAGAAAAAGTGAATTATTAAACAAGTAAAAATTGAGATCTATCTTTTTATTTTATACACTTTCTTTTTAATTTTTAGTTTAAATTTCTTTTATTGTTTAATTTATTTTTTTGGATAGAATGTTATTGCTTTCTTACACAAAGAATCATTGAAATTTTTTTACACAATTTTCAATATCTTTTGTTCTTAAATTCAAATTCACTATTATCATACATAATCTTAAATTCAAATTCACTATCTTATATAACTTAGTTGGTAAGGACAATACATAATATACGTAAGGTTCGGGTTCTAACCCCTAAAAAAAAATTCAAATTCACTGCTGGGAGGAAAATATATAGCTGATTTTCTGCTCAATAATTGTATTTGCACGTGTGGGGTTTGTGTTCGTAGGGGCCAGGGTAAATGCAGTACATCTGAGCACCATGCAATTAATTAGGGCGAGTCATCCATCCCATGGCAGTATTGTTCACCAAAGCGCCATCCACGGCGCTGAAACTCACTGCACCTGCTGACACAGCAGCATCACTGCATAAAAACTATAGGACTGTTTTCAAAAATATTGCTTAACCAATTGGGACAAGTTTACCCTTTCTAGAATTTGAATTTGAGACAAAACTATAGTCAATTTGGTTTGACCAAATGCTTTTAATTATTCTTCTTTTTACCACTTTTTTTTTTTTTGACCAAGTACATCATATATAAAAACTACATTTTCTGTGTAAAACTCATATCATCTACATTTTCTCATGAAACAGGATTGGTCAAACGAAAAGGAGCAATTCAGTCCTGTATCAATACTAGATTGCCCATTTGAAGATGAAGAAGAAATGAAGTCTAATTACATGATCAATTCTTTCTTTGAAGGTCCATTCTCATATCCCTCTCAACAATAAAATATCACAATTTTTTTTAATACTTGTACCATATATAATATAAATACATAGTGCTTTTTATCTAACAAATGATCACATTTATAATTACAGGAGCAGAACACAAGCATATGCAGAAGACACCGCATTTCGAGAACATATCTTCAATGGAGCCATTGGTTTTAGAGAACAGGATCAAATGCTTAGAATTAGAAGACGAACCACAGAACCATTCTACAAAACAATGTTCAGAATTTGCACCAGTTATTGGAAACAACAATGAGGAAGATGCACATGATCTTTTCAATTTTGTGAAAAGGTCAGTTCCATCCAATGATTTGATGATTAACGCGGAGAACCTACTGTTCGATTACATCGAACAAAGCATTGAGGAAAATAATGTTAATGTTAATTGTTCAAAGAAGCTTAACTTTTGCAAGGTGGTTGAGGATTGGATACAAGGGCAACCCCAAGAACTGTATTTGGGTTGGGAAGTGAAAGAAGGAAGACATGTTTACATTAGTGAGATGGAAAAATGTGGAGAGTGGAAAAACACTGATCAAGAAACAGAACAACTTGTTCTTGACCTGGAAAACGAGGTTTTAACTAGTTTGGTTAACGAGATCATCCTTGATCTCGTTAAATAGGCTAGATAGTCATGGATATGATATGTTGCAAGTACATTTGCTTCTTATGTTTTGTATTTTATGAACTTTACTTTCTGTCTCGTTCCCTGTCTCGGGGAAACAGACAGATAAATTTTGAAACAATTTAGGATATCTATGTTTAGATTTGGTTCTAATGGTTTTCTTCAACACATCTTTAGTGCTTTGGTTAGATAGGGTATATTAGAATTTGAGAGATACCGATTGAAATTCATCTTTTGCACGCAGCAAACCTACATTTGTAGGCCAGCGGCATTAGGGGTGTACATGGGTTGGGTAAACCCAAAAAATCCGTCAAACCCATCTAAAAAAATCCAAAAAAGTGGGTTGGATTGGGTGGATATGGTTTTAAAAAATGAAAAATTCATAAAAAATAATGGGTTTTAGGTAAAACTGGACTTATACCCAATAAACCAACTTACCCAATAATTTTCAAATTTTAATTTCATTTTCATAGGGAGGAAGAAGAATAACAAATGTTTTGATCATAAATTTAGTTTAATTTCTAAAATTGACACAACACATCCTCTATATTGAAAATAAAAAAAATATTAGAGTTATAAATTATGATGTTGCAATTTATAGTTACTTTGATGCTAAAGCAATTTTACGTCATTCAACTTTAATTTATTTCAAGTATTCGATGATTAAATTTTTTATTTAATATTAAAATTTATTATTTTATGATGCTAAAATATAGTGAAAATAGGTTACATAATTATTTTAAGAAAATAAAAAGTTGAGAAATTTTTATGAAAAAAATACAAGGACTCGTCGTTTAGTCATTTCATATTAACAAAAAAAAAATTGGGTAACCCACTACCCAACCCAAACCAAACCAGAAATTAGTGGGTTTGCCCAAACCCACCCATTAATTTAACGGGGTGGATATTTTATCTAACCCAAACCGGAGTACCCTATATGGTTCGGATCTTGGGTTTGGCCAAACCCAATCCAAATCGACCCACTTACACCCCTGTGGCATGATGTTAAGCTCATACAATTTTTTGCTTCTATGATATTCCGTAGAAACTCTTTCCATTAGTAATAATGTATGTAATTTGGAAGAGTTCTTTGTATTTCATTGGGAAAAAGTGAGGAGTGTCATCACTTGCTTGTGGAATATTTGGAAGAGCATAATCAAGATGTTTTGGAAATCGGCAACGTTTAGCATGGGGAAAAATAAATAATAAATATATAAGGTAAATTTATTTCACAAATAATATGAATTTTGACGATGTATATTTATTATTTTTTATGAACCAAATCATATTTATGTAAAAATAAAAATAAATAAAGTGATAATATTTATTTTTGGAAGAACGTTTTTCACTAAAATTTGAAGGGTAAATAATTGAAATCTTTTCTTTTTTGATGAGATTAAGGAAATAAAATCTGAAGTATGAAAATGTTAGTCACATTATTTGGTCTATGTTTTTATATTAAGTTTTTTTTTTATTGAGAATGGGGCTGGAAAAGGTTAGCAGGAGTGTTAAAAAAATATTGAATCTCCCTCCAATAAAGAAATAAACAAATTAATTGGGTTCAAATTATAATTTTGAGACACGGGTACAAATTGGAATATAAAAGAATAGGGAGTACAACTCATTACAAGTAAAACAAAGACAATTTATCCATGCTAAAACTCGCCAACAACTTTAAAGGTTCTCTTGTTGATTTGGTGAAGCTTTTGATTTTGTCTTGAATTATAAATAAAGTTAAGTGTTTCTCTCACAATTTCTATCAATGAAATATTCAATCACTTAAAGCATTTCAAATGTGATCTTCTTTCAAAGTTTATTTTGTGGATTCCATTCAATCAGATTATCTTAAAGCAATTCACTATTCCCTCCTTTTCAAAATATAAGTAAAATTCATTTTTTAGGTTCATTCATTTAATAATGTATATGGTTCATAATATGGACCACATACATCATTAGAAGAATGAACCTAAAAAATAAATTTTGCTTATATTTTGAAACGGAGGGAGTACTTTTATTTCAATGGTGCAACTTCTTAAGAACTTATATTGAGTTCCACGACTTTGACTTACATTTTAATTTTTGTTCCAATAATAACATACCTATTCGATAATAATTTTTAATCTCTTGCTACTCTTGAATTTTGATTATTGTTTATGTTGGGTTGATAATATCATTATGTTTTGGCGTCCGTACAATCTTAACATTTCTTGTGTTTTCATTGTTCTTTTAATATAATTTTATTTTGGCTCCTTCAAAAACTTTGTTTTTCATTGAAGCAAATTTTAAAAATAAAACAAATATTTTTTATTTTACCTAAAAGGGAATTTCATATTGGGTTTCATAGCTACAAAGAAAACTTGTAAATTATGTTTTTCTTCTGGTGCCATTTAATTTGGGAAAGTACACTTTTTTCCCATCATAGGAAAGTTAAACCAAGGTCATAGATTTAATACTTTTTAATTTGGATGGCTCAGATTCATTACCTGTTAACTTTTTGATGGGTTATATAAAACAAAAATTGTGACCCCACCTCATAATTAAATAACATTTTCTTTTTTGTATGTAGTAGTGGGCTTTGGCAATAATTTTTGAGCTTGTTAGTAATATTTGGGATCATACATATTATTATGTATATAATGAAAATGTTAACCTTACGTATATGGTATTTAAATTAGGGAATATGTTTTTTTTTTTTTGTTACAAAGAAAAGAAAATAATTTTTTTTATTTGATTAATGTTAAAAGGAATTATGAACTGATAAAAATGATAGTTTATTTGTATGTTTGAAAAAAAAACTGATAATCGATTGATTTTTAAGAAAATGATGTGTAAATAAAAAAAAAACTTGGTGCATTTTTCGTAATTAATAATGTTAATTACACAAAAAAGTAAATCACAATTTTTTATTTTGTGGACTAAATTAACAATACACAATTGTTTTAAAAAATATGAGTTTGTTTTAGTCATTGAACATAATATCTCCTTTTTGTAATTTGGGACAGGGTTACGGTTTGAATGATCATCTTAGACAAAACCATTTCGTTTAAGATTGAGAAGAATATTTTTGTAAATGGTAATTAATACAATATGGTACTTTTTAGTAACAAATTAATTCCAAGAAGAATATTTTTGTAAATGAACGTACCACATAATGCCAATTTTTAGTAACAAATTAATTGAGAAGAATATTCTTTCAATCATTGTTTTTTTTTTTATACAAAAAATTGTAAATATAATTACTGGTTACATCGTTGATTAGGCTGCCGTTAATATAATTGTAATTTTTGGTAATCTGTTAAAATATAGTCAGTATTAATCAATCAGTTTTATGGTGTAATGGGGAAATGGGGAGGTGCAGTAGTAAGCTTGGAAACAACATTAAAATAATAAATTGATTTTTTTTTTTGTTTCTTGTTTTGCAAGTTAAAAACCGACAAGTGTCCTTGATAAAGAGACTTTTCCATGGTGGGAAAAAAGTCTTCTTTCCCAAATTAAATGGCACCTTTTCTTCTTATTGAAAGAAACTGGCGTGACAATAGAATTTGATGAGGGGTCTTAATTAAACTACGTTAGCAATAAAATATACTCCCTCCGTCCCGGATTAACTGAGCCATTTGCTCAAATCATACATATTAAGACAAACGTATAAATGAAGGAGAGAGAGAGAGAGAGAAATGATTTTAAGTGCTCTTGTTAAGTATTAGTCTATTCTCCACTATCATAAATGCAAAGTGGAATATATTGAATTGTGAGTGATAAAAGTAATATTAATTAGAGTTATAAAGGAAAAAAAGTAGTTAATGATGTATTGAAAAGTGAAATGACTCATTTATTTTATGACACTTTTTTTTGAAAATGGCTCAGTTATTATGAGACGGAGGGAATAACATTTGTTTTCTTTCATACAACACCAATACATAAAAAAGGGAACTAACACTCCATATCATAATAAATAGTGTGATAAGTTGCTTAACAAATTACATATCTTTTTACGAAAAAATGTGTATGAGTTGCATATATAAATATAAGAATGAAGACCTAAACCAGTCCCTAACAATTTCTCATGGGCCAGTTTACCCTCGGACAAAAACTAAGTTTAAATTTTTACCAATAAATGTGTATGAGTTGCATATATAAATATAAGAATGAAGACCTAAACCAGTCCCTCACAATTTCTCACGGGCCAGTTTAGTCTCCGACAAAAAATAAGTTTAAATTAGTCATTAACATTTTCATATCAAAGACAAATTAGTTAACGACTAATTTGAACTTATTTTTTTGGGGTTGAATTGACATGCTAGAAAATTGTAAAGACTTAATTGCATCATCACTCTAAATATAATATGGCATGAAATTGTGGGAACCACTTAATAATAGTGTTTAAACATAAAATGGATTCTTTAAAAGGTAAATCCTAGATTCTATATGAAGAATTATGAGTAATTTATCCAACAAAAAATAAAAATTAGCCTCATGAGTAAAATTGTAAGTAGTACATAAAAATTAATTTTTAACTCACTTACAAATTTACAAGATTGACTAACTTTAATTGGATGTTAGGTGCATTACCAACAATTTTTCAAATCTAGAAAAATTATAGAAATGTGATGGGTTAAGGCTCGTCTCTTGCTTCTTTATTATGGAAATAGATCCCCTCAATTGAAAAAATAATAATTGAAAGAATAATTGAAAGAATAATGTGAAGATCAATGGTCAAAATCTCTACATTGTTACCTCAATTTGTTTTTTCCAATTGAGACAATCTACTCCCATCTCTTTAGTCTAAGGTAAAAAAGGGTTGCAATGTTGCAGCGAGAAAGGAACCAAAAGGTTTCGATCTGGCAAATTGAGAAAGGAATGGGATGGAGGCGACATAAGAATTTTTTTTTAGGCTTCTCATATTTTTAAAATATTTATTGTATTAAAATATATTACAGTTGAGGTGATAATCCAATTGTAAGAGTCTAGTGTGTTTGGATGGTGGAATGTTTTGAGGGAATGTAATGTTTTGATCCCTCAAAACATTCACCTATCCAAACACAACAAGCTAAGCTTTAATTTTTCTACAATGTTCAAATCAATTTGAGACAACTATATAACAGTCATTAATATCACTTTAATTGATAAAAAAAAAAAAAAATCTTTGAGAAAACAACTAATTAAAGAAGTATTAAATTAGGTTTTTTCTAGATTACTAAAAATTATGAACAGTTTATACAACAACCGGTAAAAATTACAACTTACGTGGTTAATTTTCATTTGTTTTGGGTAAACTACTTACAATACTTCAAGGTAACCCAAGCCTCACTATTTGGGGATTAGACATTTATCGTAGTAAATGAATGTTCGAATTTAGGTTACAGTAAAGTGCTCACAAGTAATGTTCAAATAAAATTACTTCCTATGAATGAAATCTATGGAAGGAAAAGGAAAAACTAAATTGAGGAAAAGAAAAAAATAATCGAGAATATACATGGGATATACCATGAGGCCAAAATGATCAAAATATGTTACCATCTTTTTATTATAGGCTAGATAAAAGGGAGGAAGGCATCTCTATCTTTGACAATACCCCTTCCACCAAGAGCCACACTCATTGGAACCCTTTTCCTCATATTGTTCCTCAATACATGTAAAAATATATCCTTCGAAAAAAAATGGAGGCAAGTGAAGAATCTCTACCATATTATAAATTGGATGTCCCTTTTTCAGGAAAAAGATTTTATTGCATAGAATGCGTAGAAAGCAGGCACAAATATATAAGCATATCCCTGGAAGCTGCCGGAGCATATGCTGCTTCTTCAGCTCTCATTATAAATAAGTTCTACTCTTCACTTAAATTAGTATCAAGAAAATTGAACAAAACAAAATATCAGAGTGAGTGTGAGATGTTGTGATTCAGTGCTAAGCAAACCAGGTGCAGGGCTTCTCTCTTTTGGCAGACACTAACTCTCGAGTGAACCGCCAAAGGAGAGTCGCCCTGTGACTAGTTCTTGCTTATATTTAGCCCCGCAATATTAATTTTTGAGGTGATTAACTTATTATATCATTCATTAAAGGTATGTCTTCATCAATATTTCTCTCAAACAAGTTAGGTGCATACATATGTAGTTTCATATTGTTTACTGTAATCGACTTGTTCAAACTTTTGAAAGAACATATTCGCTTTGTTTTAATGTAATGCATTGGAAGTAAACTAATCTTATTTATTATTGATGTAATATTTTGGAAGTAGTGTACACTCAATTAATTAGAGGGTAAAACTGAAAATAAAATAATAATTCTACATATTGAAAAGTGCAAGTGACATTCATTTTAATGAAGAAAAAAAATTGGTCAAAACAACACTCGTTTTGAAACGGATGGAGTATAGGTATTTTCATTTACTACATGGGATGGTAAATCTAGCCTTAAGTATGCGTACAAATTCTCTCAAATGAATTCGAATAAAATAATTTTAATCATAATTATCTTTTTGGTTTAAGACTTTCTCAGATTTTTAGATTCAATTTCCTCGGGTGTCAATTTTTATAGGCAATTATTCTTTTCTTCGACTTTAAATCGAGTTCCACAAATAAACGATGAAATTTAATCCTTTAAATTAGTCGGTTCTTAAACCGAATACCAAATTTTCAAAATAAATAAATATTCTTTTGGGTTGGAAGTGGCCATGTTACGTTCTTCTATATTAAAACTCATGCATGGTAAGTTGTTGACAAATGAAGAGAGGTGCAAGAGAAACATGGCTACTAATGATTTATGTCCTGGTAAAATAATGATCATAAATCTATAATGCACACTTTGAGAGAATGTGACAAAATGGTGATGTTTTGATCTAGTATCATTCCTCAGGGTTGTCCCTGTATATTAAGAGGTCTAAAACAAAATTTATAATGAGACTTTTTTAAATAAATTTTATTAACAAATTAGTTATAAAAATATTAAAAATAATAAATTTTATGGAGTATAAGATTTGAACCTATGATCAACAATGTTGAGTTTTTTCAATAATCAATTAAGTTATGTAAATGTTTATATTGCGTTTGTCATATTATATATTTACATCTAAATTAAATACTTTGGCACTTTTTTGACACAATATTTTGACGCCTAAAACTCATGCTTTGCTTGCTCGGCTCTTGGACAGTCCCGTTCATTCACAGGGCATATTGGACCAAATTCTTTGACCTTGGTCACACTTGGATAGATCAGAATCTTTTTGAGAAATGAATTGGCAACAATCATTGTATATGGTCCATTTTGTTGGAGTTTCCGTGAATGTCCTTTGAAGGGGAATGAAATTCGGCGAATTTTCCCCAAATGATTCATATCTAAAACTTATTGCAAATGACTTCTAATCTCTTCACATACATGATATTCATCATCCTTCTGAATAGTTGGATGGATCTCATGATTGGTGGTTTTTGCAACAACTCGAGTGGCAAGCTCATCAAAGGATTTTACAAGAACTTGAGGAATGGATTAGTAATGTCATTTGTAGGGGTGGACAA
Source organism: Medicago truncatula (assembly GCF_003473485.1). Lineage (NCBI taxonomy): Eukaryota > Viridiplantae > Streptophyta > Magnoliopsida > Fabales > Fabaceae > Medicago > Medicago truncatula. The sequence continues at coordinate 50,488,732 of NC_053045.1, read as the reverse complement.
AAAAACCAAAAACTGAACTGAACTGTTGAACTGAACTGAACAAAAAAAAACTGAACCATTACTAACAGTTCTGAAACTGGACTGAAGCAATTCAGTTCAATTCAAAACAGTTCAGTTCGACTTGAAACAGTTCAGTTCGGTAACTAAAACTCAATTTCATTTGTTTTTTTCATATTTTTTCAAAGGTATCAATAATAACAGTTCAGTACAGTTCAGTTCAGTTCAATTATTTTAAATTTAGCAAACAATTCAGTTCAGTTCGGTTCTGTTTTCATCTCGAACTGAACCATGCCCACCCCTAGTCATTTGTACTGAGATGTGGGTTCCCGTTCATGACAACGGATTGGCTCGGAACGTGGATATATATATCACATCATATTTGAAACTGATGGTAGCTTTTGTTATACTAGTAGTTTTTTTTTTAGGGGTATACTAGTAGTGTTTTACTTCACATTCTTTAAAGAATGATTGTAATGGGCTCTTCTTTTGTTTTCCTAGTGCATCAGTCCATTACGCTTTATACACAATAAAAAAAAAAAACTTAATTTAAACTTAAAATTAATTAAAAATATTAAAGTATTGAGTGAAACTCTATCTTAAATACTCTTTTTTTAAGGTACGACACTCACATTAATTTTATCCAATAAAATAATGAGTATTCTACTCCATCCGCTCTCAATTATAAGCAAATTTTACCATTTTATTTATAATTGAGAGCGGAGGGAGTAAATGTTAAAAAGAGAGTGTCATTAGTATTTCTAGTTTGTAATTAGCAATCTTTTTTTAAAACTCCTTCATCTTCTCAACCAAAATCACTAGGTTAAACCTTTAATGAAAACACTACAATATGATTGTGTTTAATACACGCTATCTAAAAGGTTAGAGACAACTCTAAAAATTAAACTCCTTCGACTTCTAAAAAAATGTGAATATGAACCTTTACGGTCTGAAAATGTTGACAACTCTAAGTTTTATTTTTGCAAAGGACTAAATTACTTCACACAAAAATTGTGAATGACTAAAAGAATTTCATTTCACTCTTTATACAATAAATATCTATTGACCTCCTACAAGTCACCTCATGTTTGCCACCAGTCACATTTTCACATTAGTACTCACACATAAATCCAAACTATACTATAAAATTATTCCCACGAAGAACTGAGTCCACATTATTTGTCCAAACAGTATGAAAAGTGAAAACCTAGTTCATGCCCCTTTAGTTCTTGTTGTTTCTCATAAAAGGCATCTCTACGATAGAAACATAAAGTTCAAAACTTAAAATACCATTTTCTCCCTTTCATAAAGCACCATACATACAATGATACAACCACTTTGTCTTGGCTAAGAAGGGTTTATGGTAAGAACATTAAGATGAAATCTTAACGTGTGGACCAGTCCCAGCCAGTGTCACAGTCTAGACAGTGATCCTCACCGGTGTGTTAGATAAAGCCATTATTGACTTAAACTAACCTAATTCAACGGAGTACTCGGTAATAATAAATATGTCACGAATTTCCCAACTTTCTTGAGTATGAAATGAAATAATAATATTGCCGTGTGCTATAGTCAAACACTAAATGCATTCATAAAAATGATTTAATCTAAAAAGTTGTATAGTTTTCAAACTAAAGTGAGTCTTACCAGCTTTGGATTGCCTGCAATTAGGGTAACTAACACATATTCACAAATTTAGTCAAACCCATTAATTCATTTATCTTGTTACTTCCTCACAAGTCACGAAAAGAACTAACAAGTGGAGAGTAAATTAAGTGATACATCGAATTTTAGATAAACTTTGATATCATTTTAAAATTTGAGTAAAGTCTGGCTCAACTTTATAAAACTGACTTGTAAAATGGAGTCGGTCTTAAATAAATTATTGGATTTAAGTATGAATTATATTGACTATGATTGACTAAATATTAAATATGTTTTAAGATGTTGGATATATATCTAGTGTCAAAATCTTTTGTTGTTTGTCTTTAAGCATTAGTTCGTTGTTGCTTCCGGTATTATTCCGGAACCCATTTATCATTGGACTTGTAACTCTTGACCATATATATGTATGTATGACATACATTGAGTTAGGCGTATACAATAAAATTTGAAGTCAATGTTTTGAACTCTCTAGCTAAAATGCAACCACCATGTTCTGGAGGAACATCATCACAACCCTGCTTCAATGGTTGTTTTCCATCTCCATTTCTTGCCTCTGAGAATTCCCATGATAACACTTCCAATTCAAATAGTGTCAGTAGAATTGATGACTTATCCTCAGCCACATCTTCAAGTCTTTACCCCAACACACATTTCACAAACCATGAATCTCTCCCACTTTTACAAGACTCATATAATAACTTCATCAAATCATTCCCTCAATTTTCCACAACTTCTCAAGTAGATCAAATTCGAGATCAAGAATATCAACACTTGAATAATCTCTCCAATACATGTTTTGATTACACTGGTTATGGTCTTTTCTCTTATGCTCAGCAGAACCAAAAATCATGTTCTTCTTTATCTTCTTCATCGTCTACTCGTTACTTGAACTTGGAACAATCGTTCTTTGATGTATCGATTAAGTCAATGAATTTGAAGTCACAGATACTCTACCGAGGACACGAATCCGAACTAGAGTCAAGAATGAGAGAAAGAATAATGACATTTATGAATGTCTCTGAAAACGATTACGCCTTAGTTTTCATTGCTAATGAGGTATCTGCTTTTAAACTTGTAGCTGATTCATTCCTATTTCAATCTAAAGGATCAGAGCTTCTCACAGTGTATGATCATAACAATGAGGCATTGGAAATGATGATTGATAGTTGCAAGAAGCAAGAGGTACAGATTTTATCAGCAGAATTCACATGGCCTAATTTAGGAATTGAATGGAGAAAACTAAAGAAGATGGTAACATGTAAAAAGGAGAAGAGAAAAGGTAGTTTATTTGTTTTTCCACTTTATTCAAAGGTTACTGGATCACCATATTCTTATTTTTGGATGTCTTTGGCACAAGAAAATGGTTGGTGTGTAATGCTTGATTTATGTGCATTGAGACCAAAAGAAAGAGACACTTTAGGTATGTCTATGTTTAAACCTGATTTTATGGTTTGTTCATTTTACAAAATATTTGGTGAAAATCCATCTGGGTTTGGTTGTTTATTTGTCAAAAAATCAAGTATTTCTTCTCTTAAAGATTTAGGAAATGCTACAAGCATTGGAATTATAAGTCTTGTTCCTACATTTGCACAATGTCACACTTCTAGCTCTCATCAAAACGAGAGTGCACCGCCAAACGCTGAATTATTAGGATTCGCTTCTCCTGAGAACCAGAGGGATAAGACTAAAGAAGAGCAAAATGAGGTATCATCATTATCAGAAATTGTGGAGTTACAAGGCATGGACATGAATGATGAAAGATTGGAAATTGAGTGTAGAGGATTAGACCACGCAGACTCAGTGGGACTAATAGTGATTAGTACAAGAACAAGGTATTTGATTAATTGGCTTGTTAATGCATTAATGAGTCTTCAACATCCACATGATGAAAATAGATTTTCATTAATTAGAATTTATGGGCCAAAAATAAATTCTCATCGTGGACCTACAGTGGCATTTAATATATTTGACTGGAAAGGAGAAAAGATTGATCCAACACTTGTGCAGAAGTTAGCTGATAGGAATAATATCTCTCTAAGTAGGTCCTGTTTGAAAAATATCAAGTTCTTAGATAGGAACCAAGAAGAGAGGGAATTGGCCTTGGAAACTAAAACAAATGAAGTTGAAAAGTTTGGCATCTCCAAGAAGAAAAGTGGCTCAAATGAGTCTAGGATATTGGTTTTGACTGCAACATTGGGCTTCTTGACAAACTTTGAAGATGTTTATAGGTTATGGACTTTTGTTTCTAGATTCCTTGATGCTGATTTTGTGGAAAAAGAGAGATGGAGATACATTGCTCTAAATCAAAAAACTATTGAAGTGTGAATTTGTTGTTACTTTCTGTTTTGTTATCAACTCATATTCTTTATGGTTATTTTATTTTAGGATAAAAATAAAACTCTTGCAGATTTGAGTTGTATGTTATATTTTGCATGATAATTGAGTAACATACCCTCCAATTTCTGAACAAATATTTGAACTTCTGTCACAATATCCCACATAATCACCTCAGAATTTCAGGATGAAAAAAGTACTACTAATAATACAAGTAAGATGTCTCATATCACCCAAAATACTCAAGAGTGAAAGAAAAGCATGCATAAAAAATTTCCCTAAACAAGTTCACTCTATAACTGGTTAAACAACTAAAGGATGGTAGGCAACAATCACAAGACAAATAATGCTTACAATGAAGCCTGAGAAGAAACAATAAAACCTATTCCTTTTTTATCATTAGTTGGTTGGAGTTGGACCAGACATGAACATGACCATGTCTGTTACCCGTATAAATCGCGTTCCGGTCTTCATCATAATAGAGGGTGGTTATACCCTCCAAAGCCTCTGTAACTGACATTTTTTTAGATGAATCAATGCACTCCAAAGCTTTTGTAGCATTAATTTTCGCCACACATTTCCCCGATAAGATGTTGCTCACATTGATGGAACCTATCACATTGGTAACCATCGATTGATCTTCAGAGTCATCCCTGCAGTAAGAAATGATCAGGTTCTGATCACTTGTTATGTAATTGTTGTTTTTGAAGTCTGGATGCCATAGTGGATGCCGTAACAAGTGATCCTCCAATGATGTAACCAGTTCTCCATGAAAGTTCCATACAAAATTTGTTTGGTTTTTGAGAGTAAGGAATAACTGTTTCTTGCATAGAAAGATAAATCTTGATGGGTTCATGAACTCAGTTCTGCTTACCGATGCCATAATCTTAAAACTTGGTAAGTCAAGAATCTGAAGGTTGACATTGTCCTGCATGACTAGAAGCTTTTCATTGCACACAATCATGTCTACCTCCCTATTCTAATGTAGACAATTGAATTGTTTGAGAACTTTGCCATCCTCAATGGATATAATCTTGACTGGAATATGGTCACTTGTTCTTTTGAAGATGAATAACATGATGCCAGAACTGATGTTGATCCAATCAACATTGCTAAATGAAAACAAGTATAGAAAAGTGTAGTTTTTAAGATCAAAAACCTTGAATATACTATCTTGCGCAGAGTAGGTTAGGACCTTGGCATTAACATCATCAAATTTCACAACAAAAGACTCTGACTGAAAAAGATCAAAACCGGCATCCGGCTTGGCCCTCCTTATGTCTTCAATGCGTGTTGATCTGTATTCCTCCGGCATCCTACTTCGGCTTGACGCTGTAATAAGTGAGTCATTGTTCTTGTTGTAGAAGAGTCTCCTGATGAGGTCGTTAGGATGCAGATTCATAAAGCAAATCCTCTCATCTGTTTCACTACTAAAAGCTGCACAAAGACCAGATTCGGCAAGAACAAATACAATGTTTTTAGCAGCAGTGATCTGAACAATTTTGGTCCTTCCCATCAAAAAGGGCAAGATATGTGGAGGAGATTTATGTTTAGAATGATGAGTGTCAAGTTCATGACTGAAACGCATGTTTTGGAATCTATGTGGAGTAGTAGCAGTAACAAAAGCACGATGATGTTTACAAGATAACTCGCGGTCTTGAAGGTTCTTGATGATGTTCTTGTTTCTTTTCTTGATGTTGCCACCATTGTTAGAACCTTCTTTCCCTCCACGAGTATTTTCATCCATTGTTGTTTGTATAACTGGTGTAAGTTAGAAATATGAGATGAGATTAGGTGGAAAGTGATTGTTAAGTAGTATATAAATGAGATAACTTATATATCTAATGTCTTATTTATATCCTTTTTGGGAGGGTTTTTTTGAAGGGTTTTGGAGAATTGGGTATATATTTTGATATACATTTAATTTTTTTAAAAAAATAAATAAACATCTTAATTAATGATGATATAATAGTTCAAACAACATGATCACATTATTTGAGCAAAACATTGAAAGTTGGACGATAGAATACATCTTCCGTTATATGCGAAACATCAAAATGTACAAAGATTAATAGGTGAAATATAATGAGTATATAATCAATCAAGAAAATACATTAGAGGATTAGCGAACAAAACTTAATCCCAACACAACCTTCTCAGCTGAAAAGTTTCATCACTTTTTATTTTGTCACTCAAACAAACAAACTCTTAGAAAATCCTAGCTTGAAATAATTTAAAATAACTAAACGGAATTGTCAAGTATTTTAAATCAACAATTTAAAATACTTTGATACTACAAATCACACATATCAAATGACGTTGTTGTCTGAAACTTTCATCAATTAAACATCACAATCATTTTTAATCATTTCAAGTCATTTTTACATGTGTATATTTCTATTTTCTTTTCATTTTTGTTTTGAAAACTAACCCTGATATTGACATTTGGGAAAAAATTTAGCAAAGAATTGTATGGAAGGTAGAGTAAACAACAAGAAAAAGAGAAAGGAAAAGCTTGCCAAGCTCTAAGCTCAAAATACACCATCCACTTCTGCCACTTCCAAACCTACAACCATCACCATAATGGGATATAAAGAGACTGAAATACCTCCATTACCGTAAATGAACATCAATAGTTTGAGGCGACTAGCTCACCTTACCAGGTCCGGACCAAATCAACGGCAAATGGAATATGCTAAGAAATCACACGAATTCACATCTTCCTCAATGGTTTTCAACAGCAACACAGATTCTTGCTTGATGCTTGATAAGTGCTCAAAAGTAACATATTTCATGTGCTAACTTAGGCAAATTAGTGACTTGTTTTGCAAGTTATCTAAGGAAAAGCTACCATTTGAGTGTATTTTTACCATTTATGCTTTACATGCCTGATTCTATCCATTTTATGCAGGAAATGACAAGTAAGGACCAAAAGAAGGAAGCTCATGAGCCAAGGTCAGTTTGCTTAAGCGAACCCCTGTTCGCTTAAGCGAACAAGTTCCAGAGAGCAACCAGTTTGTTCGCTTACAAGCACACTCTCAGTTCGCTTAAGCGACCTATTGTTCGCTTAAGCGAACCAGTTCCAGAGAGCACCAGAATTGTTCGCTCACAAGTTCGCTCATGAAGAAAAGTTGAGTTCGCTTAAGCGACCTCCTGTTCGCTTAAGCGAACAAGTTCCAGAGAGCTCCAGAATTATTCGCTTACTGTTTGCTTGAGCGAAGTTCATCAAACTTAAGAAGATAAGGACCACGTGGCAACTCCTCAATGGGCAATGGAAGATTCCTTGGTTGTTCGCTTAAGCGAACGTTGCTTCACTTAAGCGAACGAGCACGAACACAGCCCATATAAATAGTTTTTCCTTCTCTCTCTAGATTTCTATTACATTTTTATTCATATTTTCTGCATTTTAGAGAGAGGTTAGGGCATTTCTAGAGAGAGAAACACAAAGCAAGGTGGTTAGGAGTAGATTCAAGCCTAGATTTGTTGAGACGTCATGGATCTTGTCATGGAATCTTCATCTTTTCTTCATCATTTGCAAAGCTATCATAGACATATGTAGCTACATCTACTCTTGTGGTTTTGAGGTATTCAAACAAGCTATTATGTAATCTTTTGATCATTTAATATATGGGTTCTAGCTATTTATTCAATATTGTTGTTATTCTTGCTTTTATTGTTTTATTAAGATTCAAAATGATATGGACACATACTTTTTGAATCTAGAACTAGAATAACAATCTATCTTAAGTTATCACTCTAGACATGGATGTTAATATTTGATAATCACTTTTAATCTAGGACTTAATGCTTTTGGGTAATTTAATTGGTTGGGAAATCGTCGATTAAACTATCCAATCGACTTTGTGATCGTTTAAATGTTTGGGAAATCGATGTTTAAACAATCCCTTAGAAATAACGATATCATTTGGACACGAATGATATTGTCGAGTGATTGTGATAATATCGTTTAAAAGGCTTGAATCCGTTAATCGATCGAGAGATTGCAGCTGTTACGCTTGGTTGATGTCTTTGATCGCAAGCGAAATAGCCCTATCTCTTCTCGTTTTACTTTTATGTCGAATAGGAAAATAGTTTTACACAAACAAACAATTTATACCCAAACAGTTAATGTGACAAATATTGTGAAAATGCTTACGAAATACGCAACTCCCTGCGGAAACGATCCTATATATACTCACGTATAAATAGTTTTATGACTACATCAATACTACAACAGGACTACAGGAGGATCTCTAATGTCAAATAGTGTTGGAGATGCAATCAAAATCATTTAGGCCATGGCTACTTATGTATGTGTCAAAGAAAGTTGGAACATTGATACTTATGAAATGAAATGATATTATGTTATGTGCTATTACTATAGTGAAACACTGAATGCATTCATAAAAATTATCTAATTTTCAAACTAAAGCGAGTCTCATCGGCTTTGGATTGCTTGCAATTAAGGTAATACACATTGACAAACTTTGTGAATTTAATTCTTTTATTTAGTAGTAACTTCCTCACAAATCGCAAAAAGACTAACGACGGAATCATGAATCGAGTGATCGAGTAGTAAGTGGTGTAACCAATTATAAATATACTCTTGTAGTTTTCTAAAGTTTGTGTTGAGTTTAACTCAAATATATAAAATTGACTTGCAAGTTGAAGGATATTTTTTAAAATTTTGTTTAATGCGCACAAGTAAATTAATATTACATCCCACGCAAATTTGTTTTTTATTACTTGATTAATAAGTCGCATCATATCACATTTGATTGTTGATAAAATTTATTAATTCAGTGATAAAAACAAGATAGTACATGGTGCAAGGTTTATCCCATTTATGCACCATATATGTATGACATATATTTAATTAGGCGTTTACATTTCCAATAAAATTTCAAGTCAATGTTTTGAACTTTTTATCTAAGTGCACCCACCATCTCCATTTCTTGCCTCTAAAGACTCCCACAATAAACCTTCCAACTCAAACAATCAATGAATCTCTCCCACTTTTATAATAGTAGTAAATTAACTTTATAAAATCATTCCCTCAATTTTCCACAACTTCTGAAATAGATCAAATTCGAGCACAAGAATATCACCACTTGAATAACCTCCAATATTTGTTGCCAATACATCGGATAAGGCATTTTCTCTGGTGCTCACCATAACGAAAAAATCACGTTCTTCTTCACCTTCTTCACCATCTACGCGTTATTTGAACTAAGAACAGTCGTTTTTCGATGTACCTATTTAAGTCGATGAATTTGAAGTCACAGAGACTCTATGGTGGACACGAATCAGAACTAGAGTAGAGAAAGAATAATGACATTTATGAATGTCTCTGAAAATGATTTCACCTTAGTTTTCATTGCAAATGAGGTATCTGCTTTTATTGTAGCTGATTCATTCAAATTACAATCTAAATGATCAGAACTTCTCACTGTGTATGATCATAATAATGAGGCATCTCACTGTGTATGATTCATCGTCGGAAATCGTGGAGCTACAAGGCATGAACATGAAGAATGAAAGATGGAAATTGTATGTAGAGGATTAGACCATGCAAACTTAGTGGGACTAATGGAGATACATTGCTCTAAATCAAAAAACTATTGAAGTGTGAATTTGTTGTTACTTGCTATTTTCCCTTCTCTGTTTTGTTATCAACTGACATTCTTTATGGTTATTTTATTTTAGAATAAAATTAAAACTCTTGCAGATTTGAGTTATATATTATATTTTGCATAATAAATTGAGTAACTTACTCTCCAATTTCTGAACAAATGTTTGAACCTTCTGTCACCATATCCCATATTAACCCCTCAGAATTTCAGGATGAAAAAAGTACTCCTACAAATAAGATGTCTCATATGGCCCAAAATACTTAGGAAGTGCACTATAAACCAACTATCTACAAAGATCAAACCTCTAAGAACTAAGAGTGAAAGAAAAGCATGCATAAAAGTTTTCCCTAAACAAGTTCATTATATAACTGGTTAAACAACTAAAGGATGGTAGGAAACAATCACATGACAAATAATGCTTACAATGAAGCCTGAGAAGAAACAATAAAACCTATTCCTTTTTTATCATCAGTTGGTTGGAGTTGGACCAGACATGAACAAGACCATGTCTGTTACCCGTATAAATCGCGTTCCGGTCTTCATCATAAATTCATAATAGAGGGTGGTTATACCCTCCAAAGCCTCTGGGACTGGAACTGACATTATTTGAGATGAATCAATGCACTCCAAAGCTTTTGCAGCATTAATTTTCGCCACACATTTCCCCGACAAGATGCTGCTCACATTGATGGAACCTACCGCATTGGTTTCCTTCGATTGATCTTCAGAGTCATCCCTGCAGTAAGAAATGATCAGGTTCTGATCACTTGTTATGTAATTGTGGTTTAAGTTGAAGTGTGCATGCCATAGTGGATGTCGTAACAAGTGATCCTCCAATGATGTAACCAGTTCTCCACGAAAGTTCCATACAGAAATTGTTCGGTTTATGAGAGTAAGGAATAACTCTTTCTTGTAAAGAAGGATAAATATAGTTGGTTTCATGAACTCAGTTCTGCTTACTACCGGCGTCAGCTTAGAACTTTGTAAGTCAAGAATCTGAAGGTTGACATTGTCCTGCTTGACTAAAAGCTTTTCATTGCATTGCACTATGAAGTCTACCTCCTTATTCCAATGTAGATAACTGAATTCTTTGAGAACTAAGCCATCCTCAATGGATATAATCTTGATTGGAATATGATCACTTCTTCTTTGGAAGATGAATAACATGATGCCAGAACTGATGTTGATCCGTTGAACATTGCTAAATGAAAACGAGTATAGAAAAGTGTAGTTTTTAAGGTCAAAAACCTTGAACATACTATCTTGCGCAGAGTAGGTTAAGACCTTGACATTAACATCATCAAATTTTACAACAAAAGAATCTGACTGAAAAAGATCAAAACCGGCATCCGGCTTGGCCCTCCTTGTGTATTCAATACTTGTTGATCTGTATTTCCAAGAACTGAGATTCCCATAAAAATAATAATAAAAAAAATCTTTAAAATAATTGTGCACAAATTTAAGTAATTTGCAAAACAATATTCAAATGCTTAATTTGCTGTTTATTTTTTTGGTCAAGATTTAAATGATATTCTTATTAAGATATATATATATATATATATATATATATATATATATATATATATATATATATATATATATATGCATAAGTATAATCATGTAATTGTTTGAAACGTACAAAATAATGATTGAAACATTCAAAATCAATCAATATTATTAATGACAATTTATGGTTTTTGTCAAAAAAAAAAAAAAAAACAGGTTTGAGGTTTCTTCGGCAGTTAACTGCCGAAGTTTTCCTCGGTAGTTAACCATAGCCAGTTCCATAATTCGGCAGTTAACTGCCGATGGGCATTTGGCTAAATTACTTGTGTTTCTCAGCCAATGCATATTTGTCAACAACAATTCTCCTGATAGATTTGTGTTGTACTGTAATTGTGATGCGATGATGATGGTGAAAATTCTTTAAGGCTAATTAATATGGCAGAGAAATGGGCAAAAGATGTTAATATGACAGAGAAAAGGAACTGCATTAATTGCTTAAGTTGTGCAATATTGCACATGATAGAAAATCCATATTATAAATACTACCTCCGTCCCTAGTTATAAGACCCTTTTGAGGAAAAAAAAATTGTCCCTTTTTATAAGACTCATTTGCTATTTTCAACTACATTAATTATTTCTTTACATACATGCCCCTAATTATTATACATTTTTTTCTTCAATCAGCAATAAATAGTATGTTGATAGCCTCGGTACGCTTACCGCCGAAAAGATCTTGTTGTATTTTGGGGGAGTTGCGCAATTCTGCAGATAATTCCTTAACATAGTCACGCCTCAAGTTTTACGTTTCATTTTCTTGTTTTGCAGGTTGTGATCCTTCAGTCATCCGCATTCAACATCTATGTGGGGCAGTAACAGCAACAAAAGCACGATGAGGTTTAGAAGATAACTCGCGGTCTTGAAGGTTCTTGATGATGTTCTTGTTGTTTTTTTTATGTTTCCACCATTGTTAGAACCTCCTTTCCCTCCACGCCTACTTTCATCCACTTGTTGCTAATAGTTAGTGTAAGTTAGAAATCTGAAGTTGGGTGAAAAGGTGAGTATTGAGTAATATATAAATGAGAGAACTTCTATATCTAATGTCTTATTTATGTCCTTTTTGGGAGGGATTTTTTGGAGGGGTTTGGAGAATTGGGTATATATTTTGATATATATTTAATTTAAAAAAATTTAAAGAAACATCTTAATTAATGATGATATAATAGTTCAAACACCATCGTCACATTATTTGAGCGACACGTTGAAAGTTGGATGATAGAATAAATCTCCCATTATATGTGAGACATTAAGATGTACAGAGATCAATAGATGAAGATATATTAAAATGTAATGAGTATATAATCAATCAAGAAAATACATTAGAGGATTAGTGAACAAAACTTAATCCCAGCACAACCTGCCCAACTGAAAAGTTTCATCACTTTTTACTTTGTCACGCAAACAAACAAACTTTTAGAAAACCCTAGCTTGAAATAATTTAAAATAACCTAACGGTTTAAATTGTCAAGTATTTAAATCATGATAATAAACTTGGTGTTGTCCCGGCATTGCCTTTCGATTTAACAGGGTATTTTAATCAATTCAGCTTCTTTGGAGGTGCTATTAAGTCGAGGCGTTCAATTTTACAAGTTATTTGGTATGCCAACAGTGTGAAAAATTTGGAAAGAAAGAAACAGCATAATTTTTAATGTACAAGATAGCTCAATTATGTAGGTGGCGGACATGATTAAGTTGTTAACCTACAAGTGGTTGAAGGTGAAATTTTCTACTCTTCCTTCCAATTATCATGGTTGGTGGCTTAATCCGTTCACATTACTAAGCATAGGCTAAATTCTGGGTTGGTTTGTGGCTCAGGTTGTTGCCTTGTAAATATTGATTTTACTTTGTATTGACTTTGGTGTTTCTTCCTTGACACACCTTGTGCTAGGAAGGCCTTTTGATGTAGTAATATAATTCATTTTTGCCTCTTCAAAAAAAAAAAAAAAACTAGTCAATAGCCATTGCAACTTACTTAAATAAAAAATTAGAAGCACTTTAGAAACATATCATGTTAATGGATGTATACTTTATTAATTAAAGAAACGTTAAAAAATGTCATTAGTTTTAAATTAAATCAGTTTTGTATATTAGATAAATCACACATAATTAATTTTATCTAATACTCATGTATTAAACATGAGTCTTTGAAGCATGCACTTCAATCACAAACAACAATACAAATTCCATGCATGAATTACAAATATATCTAACAAATAAAATAATACATATATTTCTCATTCATCATGTATTAATTATTATGATTCTTTGATTCATGCATCTCATGTGTGAATATTATATATGTATTAGAAATACAAAGTGTTTGCATCTATAAGTCTTAACTCAACTCACAAACCTCAAATATTTGTGTTTGAGATTCGATCTCGGGGTCTCCCCTTTGTATATGTGAGTTTCATGTGGTATTTACCACCTGTCCACAAACAAAAAGAGAAAAGAAATACAAAGTGTTTGCAAATTTTAACATCTATTATATTTATATGTTATTTATTTATTATATTTCAAATAGCATTTTTTTTAAAATAATCGCATAAAAATTTATAATGTTATATTATTTTATGGACAAATTATAAACTGCATCTGTTACCACTTTGAAATTACAACAGAAGCATCAGCTATCAATTATTTATTTGATCTCTCTTTTTCCCTCATCTATTCTTTTGTATTTTCTTATTATTTTCCTTTCTTCTTTTTGCACACATATTTGAAGGATAAGACACTTTTTACAAACGTAAGGTACCAAGATTGTCAATGTATATTATTGTCAAAAAATTTGCTCCCTTCTAAATATTTATATATTTTATTCTACATTACTTATATTTAATAAAAAAAAATAGGCTTTAATAGCAGTTTTAACCCCCTAACTTTCTTAAAGTTGCGATTTTTGCCCCATAAAAAAAACTACAAAACCGTCCCATAAGTTTTGCATATGTGGCAGTTTTGATTTTGACTCAGTCTACACTGACGTGACACCCTAAGTGAGGTGCCACGTGTTATTTTTTAACCAAAAATTGACATTGGGGGGCCAAAACTACTACAGTTGCAAAACTAATGGGGCGGTTTTGTAGTTTTTTTTTTAAGGGGCCAAAATTGCAACTTTAAAAAAATTAGGGAGCTAAAATTGCTATTAAGCCAAAAAAGTATTATTTTCTATATATTTTTTATTTGATTGCGGATTTATTATATTCTATAGTTATAACAAATACTCAATATTTAATAGCTAAATTTCTATATCTATTTTTGTTTGTAATGGACATCTGTTATCTAACTTATCTTGTAATGAACGAGCAAATATCCACATGCATAACTTCAAGATCTTTCTCCTTGTTTGTAAAGCTTAATCTTTGGACAAACACCACTATTATCCCAATCACCTTAAAAATGACGTGGTGGAAATGTTTCATAACTACATTGATATCATTTTCTTTTTTATCTCTCTTGTCAATTATACTTTTAAGGGTGATCCTTAAAGCCTTTCTCAATGCATGATGAAGCTGTAATTCATTTTCACGAAGATCAGCATTGCCTAAAACTAAATCACCCTCGTAGTAAGCCAAAGGTTTCAAAAACCAATGACCAATTAAAAGCACAACTAAATCTATCTTATTTATCCATTTCTCATCAACGAAATTCAAATACATCTTATCATAATTTGCCCCTTCATCTGATTTTTGCAACACCTTATTTTTGCAACACCTTGTACAAGAAAAAGGGACCAAATACAATGAGACACCTGCATTGTTGAGAAACAATGTGAGAAACAAAGTGCCACCTTCTAAATTTATTGTTATGACCTTGTGTATACAGAGTTAGGTGTTGAAGTAATTGACAACATACATAGAAGTGACTCAAATTGGTTCATAGCCAAAGAATCAGCAACAAATACTATGTACTTGTCATTTTTTTTCAATCAAATGAATCACCAACAAACTTCTCCCTCATCCTAATCTAAATAATTGACTTAATATGCTTCTCGAAATTGTGAGTATGAGATAAAATTGATGTTAAATTTTGCAAGTTAGTATATATATATATATATAACCTTCTTTTATGAATGTCCATTTTAGCATGTTGCATCTTTTCAGTTGGATTAAAAACCCAACTTTTGCTTTTTGAAAAACATTAAAACTCAAGGTTAAAATTGTAATTCATGTTTAGTTATTAATGTTTTTTATTTCTTATTTTCTTTCTCTTTCTCTCTCTCACGGCCCGGGTTCTCTCTCTTTGGTTCTTTATTCCATTTTTCTTTCATCTTCTTTTATTCAAATCAAATCAAGAGCAGCAACTATGTGTTTATATGTAAAAGCTAAAACGATTTTGCTGGAGGACGACAAAAGGATAAATTGTTGCATTTGAGTATTCTTGAATAATTACTATCAAGACAGCAATGAACTGAAGCTAATATTTTTGCAACATCAACAAGAATAAACCTTATAGCAATATTTTGTTCCTGGGTTGCTCTTGTTATGGAAAAATAAAATTAACCCAAACGGCAAACAGATTTATATCAATGATTGAAATTAACCCATTATTACTCTTGTGATTGAAATTGTTATCTCTCCCATAGGTACAACAACACTCTATTCAGCCCAAGAATTAGGAGTCATTCACCGTTTCTCTCTGCACTATCACTTCATCTCACTTAATAATTCCATAAGAACAAAACCCAATTGAATGGATTTAAACTTAATTTTGGGTCAACAACATCCTATTAGAAAATGAAGACATCTGATTTTGAGATTTGACATTTGAAAAAATGGTCAGTCTAACTCTGAAGCTTCTAACGTCAAAGCCGCAGGCCAGCCTCTTCAGCGTCACCGGAGCCACCGATGAAGAAAACCTTCTTTCAGGATTGGGATATTCTTGGTTGAACAAAGGAACAAAAGCAGTTAATGGGGATGAGAGAGAGAAAGATGCCCCCTCCATAACTAATAGATCGTTCAATTACAATTTTATCCCCATTTTTTATTTATTTTTTTCCTCCATAATTAATAGATCGTTCAATTACAATTTTATTCCCATTTTTTATTTTTTTTTCATAAAGCAAATGTTGGCTTTTTGACCAAATAAAAAAGGTTCAGCATGCTAAAATGGACCTTCATAAAAGAAGATGGGTCTATTGTAGCAAAACTTTTATATATATAGGGTTTGCTAATAGACTCACTCATTTTCATGAAAGTCTGTTTTAGCAAGTAACACCTTTTCACTTGGACCAAATGACCATATTTTTGTTTTTTGAAATAAACTAAAATTGAAGGGCACAAATGTAATTGTCATTTTTTCTTTTCTTTTTAGTTTTTTTTTTACGGGAACTCAAAAGGTCTCCCTCGTTCTCTCTCTTCATTCTCTTCTCCATTGTTATCCCTCTTTCTGAATACTATACACGCATACTCCTTGTATTGGCATACTGTTTTAATGGCTTTGAACCTAATTAAATTTCTTTATAAAAAAAAGACCTAATTAAATTAAATTAAATAATTTGTAACACAAATATGTGATTTGCATAACGTCCATCAAATTGAGAAATTGACCCATGTTCAAGCCAAGTTCGAATACCATGGAAGCATATGACAGTGAAAATCATATGGAATTTTCTATAGTTATGATGCGTTTTTGAGTTTTGGTTAAAAAAAAAATTGTGTTTCTAAAGCACTGATCAGAAATGTTAATGGCAAGCAGCGAGGGAGAGGAGGGATAGCACAAAGAAGAGAAGGAAGAAAGAGAATGAGGGAGACCTCGTAAAAAAAATAAAAAGAAAAGAGAAAATGACAATTACATTTGTATCCTTCAGTTCTAGTTTTCTCAAAAAACAAAAATATGGGTCTTTTGGTCCAAATGAAAAGGTGTTACTTGCTAAAAGAGACCTTCATAAAAATGAGTGGGTCAAAAGACTATATATATATATATATATATATATATATATATATATATATAGTCAAAGCTGGTCAAAAGACTATATGTGCTTCTTTAAAAAAAAAAAAAAAATCTATTACAAAGCTGGTCAAGCAGTACAATGTGTACACATAATCATTGTAAGTCTCTAGTTGATGCCCTTACTTCATCTAATGCTCCCATCACCGAGTTTTATGATCTTGTATCTCAATATTGAAGTCTGTTGACTAGTAATCCTGACTTTATAATGGTTTTTGTTCGGATGGAAACTAATAGGTTGTTTATAGTTTTGCAAGAGCATCTTTATCTCACCATAACCTTGATATTTTCTATGATGTACTCAGGACCGTTCTTTGGGGAGTGCAAAGAGTTCAACCGAGTTGAGCCTCCCAAATGATGAGCCTCAAGAAAAAAATGATTACTCAATATCCCCACCTCTACTCAAAAAAGAAAAATAAATATGTTTCATATTTCAATTTCTAAATAAAAAAAATCATGTTGCATGTTTTTACATGATAGGTTAACAATTAACTAATTTTACATGATGGTAACTAATTGGTGAGAGTTTAATATTTTAACCTCGAATCTCTAAGGAACGATTATAAAAGGGCATTAGTATCAATTGAATCAATAAAAATTTATATCTTCTCCAATTCATTGAAAAAAGTTTCTTAACAAACACTTGTCAATATATTAAACAAGTCTTGCAACAATTATGAATTTCGTAAAAATAAATAGCTTATTGCATAAATTGAAATTATATTTTATTTCTCAAATTATTTAGAACCTCTCTTCGTTTAATTATTTCATAAACACCAACAATTTATAACTGGCAAAGACTTCTATTTAAAAACAAAAATATAAATTTAACAAGAATTATTTTGATTGGAAAGTGAAAACCTCGCATAACATGAGCTGAAATGAAAACCTCGCATAACACGAGCAGATCTAAATTTAACAATTATCATTGTAAAGGTTGTAATTTTTGAGAACGAAAACTATTGATAAAAAAACAAAACATGTGTCGTGTGTGTAATACTATAAGAGTAAGTATTTGCTGAATTAAACTATGGTGTGCGGCCACTTCCCCTGGCGACTGCTTATCCTTTTAGTTGGTTTGTCCCTTCTAAACTTTCTAAGGAAGGAAACTGTCCCATGTCACCACTCCTTTTTAAGAATGATAAATTGACATCTAAAAGGGCTTATTTCAAAATTAATAATAAATAATGTTGTACAATATTAATTTAAAATACAATAAAAAAGTAGCTTGACAAATTAAATTGTTTTGTAGTGTTGTTTTTTACAAACAAGTAATACTAGTGAATCCACAAGCTATTTGTAAATATTTTTGCTTCAATAAGTTCTGTTACCGATCATCGGAAGAAATAGAGTAAGAATCTTCTTCATTTGAAGAATGTCCTAACTCCAAGAAATATGGTCTTTTAGCAGGAATTTTTGCGAGGGGTCTTGAAATACATTTCAACAGTTAATGAAAATTATGCTAGTATTTTTATGAAAATATTACCCCATATTTAACATTTAATAACAACAAAATCTGAATTTATGTTTTTAACAAAAATTATTTTTAATGAGACTTTTGTGTAAAATAAAAAACATAGAATCTTGAAACCTTTTCTTTCTCTTTAACATTTTGGCTGCCTTATATACTTTTTTACGAAAAATGTGCATCGGGAGAAAGACAAAAAATCACTTTTTTTCTTATATATTTTCTCTATCATAAGAAACATGCATCACTGTAAACTTTTTTTTTTTTTTTAAACCTAAACTAACCCCTTCAAATCACTGTAACGTTTTCTAATTATTTATTTTTGTAAGTTTAACGCATATATTTTTTTAAATGAATCCTAAGAAATATAGAGAAAAAAATATTACTTTCTCATCTCATATATTCCACATTATTTATGATGTCATTTTTCAATACATTTAAGAAACATTACTACACCCCTCAAAAAAAAGAAACATTACTACTATAACTTTAAAAAGAATATGACATGACATTTTTTATATCAAATCATGACTAATTTAACTATTGATCCCAAGAACAGTTGTCCCAAAGGCCAAAACTGTTTATTGTTCAACAATACCTTAGAAATTCTATAAAAAAAATTCACAGGGTGCGTTTCCTGAAACAATAGATCAAGTGTTACTAAATACATATCTAGGTGTAACCAAAAAAATACATATCTAGGAAATATATATTTTTTCTGCATTGATCCTGCTGGATCATTGTTCCCTCCCACAGAAATCCGCAAAAGCTCTCGCTCAAACGGATCAAATGCAATTAAAATTCATACAAGAGATAAAACATACAAAACAATTCCTTCTTAATGAGTAACTTGCAACTAATTTATTCAAGAGTTGGTACAAATACAACATATAAATAAAAATACAGGCACTGAATCATATGAACGGAGAGGCACATCTTTGTAGCATCCACACAACTGAAATAAATCAAAACAATGATATGATATATGATAAAATTGTGAGCCTCGCTACTCAAGCTTTAACCTTCTGATTTGGCTTGAAGACATTCTCAATGAGTGATTCCTTGATAGACAATAGTTCTGGAAATTCCTTCTTCAATTTTCCCGCATCAAGCTCATTGTTACTTCTTGGAGCAACTATCACCTTAGCTTGTTCCTCAAGAGTGAAATTCTTCCAGGTGAAGCTTGAATCGATATAGTCTTTGTACATCTGTAAGATTTCATTGTGGCTAACAACTCCAGGATTTGTGAAGTTCCAGATTCCAGTGAGGTTTCTCTTTGCCATCTCAATTGAGATGGGAAGAAGTTCATCTAAAATGGTCATCGAGTTTGGAATATCTACAACCTTCTCATATCGAGTGATCTTTGTGATGAAATTGCGAGGGTTGGATAAATCAGATGAAATAGGCATCCTCACTCTCAAGGTGCATACATTATCGTAGTTCCTGAGCAGATCCTCTACCTGTGTTCACAAAAAAGGAAAACAAGTTAAACACATATCTCAAGTCTAACCTAAAATCCCACCTTGCTTTCTTTTTGTTAATATGTTTTTCTACATGCGCAATCAGTACGACTAATGCTACAAAATGACTAAGATCCGCTTAAGAGACTAATGTTTTTCGGGAAAAAATTACAAACAAGCTTCCCCGTAGTCATTTGTTTGGAACAACATTAATCATTCAATCAAGACCAGACAATCTAGATTCAAACTCAATATTTTAAATTATAAAACAAAATTGAAATCTGCATTTTTTTTCTAGACAACCAATGATACTCTAACTACATGAATGAGAGGAGAATTCATGGCTGCATATAAAAGTTAACATTAACACATTAAAGAAATCTTCTATACGCATCTGAAATCTGAAATGTATACATCAAGCATAAAATTATTTTAAAAATATAATATAAAACAGATCTAAGGTAAACAAAAAGAAAATGAAAATGACACATAAACAGATCGATCCTAACCAATAATTCAATAGATCAGCATTCACGTTTTAAATAAAATAGTAACATTCAGTAAGCTCATTGTGATTGCACAGCACGATCCGAAACAAAAACATGTAATTATATTATATAAACCATCAACCTTAAACATGTTTGTTTAAACAGAACAATTAATGTAACATACCATAGCCTTGGTCTTGGAGTAAAAAGAACCAATGAAATTAGGAGTATCTTCTTCCTTAAAACCAATACCGGATCCAAGAACATGATTCACATCATACTCAAAAATACATCCAGTAGCAAAATTAATAACAATAAGTCCACGTTCACGGCACACGTCAGCAAGAGTGAGAGTACCAACAACGTTAGCACGAATAGTTTCAACTTTATGAGTCTCACACCAGTCCACGTTGGGTCGACCCGTAACACCAGCAGCGTTAAACACGTGTGTTGGTTTAATCTCAGCTATGTCAGATTCCAATGAAGATCGATTCTCAAGACGACCCGACCCGTATTCGTATTGGATCCCTTGGGCGGTGCACAGTTTGCCTAAGAGTCCTCCTATCCAGCCGGTGCGGCCGTATATGAGAAACTTGAGGGGGGTGTCGGAGGAGGGTGCTGGGAAACCCATGATATGTGGAGTGAGAGAGACACGGAGATAGTATTGCTGGCTAGATCTGTGCCTCTGCTCTCTCGATGTGTATTGTTTTGCGTTTAGTAGCGTGATGAACCTTTCTTTATAATGTTAAATATAAACGGAGAATCAAATCAATCGATACGGAGCACGATGTAGCACTAATAATATTCCCATTTTAGTTTTCTTTTTTTTTTATAATTTAATGGAATATGTTCTACTCGCATACGCAGAGATTAATCTTTGAAATGGAATAAAGGTGTCAAAACTCTCTATGTATTTTTAAAGTAAATGTCAAAATTGTAGGTAATGTTGAAAAGAAATCTTTTATCATTTCGTCAATTCCTCTAATTGTTGGTGAGGTGTATGATAATTGTTTAACTTCCTTTTTATGCCATTAAATTAATTAAATATAAAATTAAATCGAGAATAATAATAAAAAAGTAAAGGATAAATGCATATTGTATCCAAAATTGCTGCAAATACGCAATCAATCATGCATGATGATATTAGTTTGATTATATATTATTAATTGGTCATTTTAATGATCAATTCGATTTATCGGTTTATTCATTTTATTAATCGGTTTAGTTCAGTTATGTGAAAATATAACTAAAAAATTGTCTCGTTGTATAAATCATATATCACTGGACCAAAAACCTTTATTGATGTAATTGAGTCTATAGTATCAGGTTGTTTTAGAGTCATGATATTTTCAAATGGGTATTATTTTGTTTCTTAAAATCTACGGTTCTCATGTATATAGTTGGTGTTTGCTAAAAAATGTATATAGCTGGTGTGAAAAATCATCTAGATATCAACATTGTCGATACCGTTGAATATTGAATTTCTTGTAAGGTGAGATTTATTTTTAAGAGTTTTTCGTAAGAAGTTTAAAATAGTAAATTTGTATTGGAATGTTATAAGCAACTTTCCTTCAAAAAAAAATATTATATCGTTGGTGTTATTAAAAAAGATAAAAAAAAAATTAATATTGTTATATTATTGTTGACATTGAAAAATATATATGTGATTTTTTTTAAAGAAAGATATCTATAACTTTCTCAAAAAATAAATATCTATACTTATAATTTTGTATCTATATATAAAATTTATATAAAATATCATTTATAATTTACACACAAATTTTCTATAAAATATCATTGATAATCTACAAGTGGTGGTGTAATAAAAGAGCGGAAAGACGAGCACATGAATGTCCGTTTTTTCGCTAGTACTCCCTCCGTCTTACAATAATTGTTTCTTTATCATTTTTTCTTTTTCTAAAAATAATTGTCACTTTAAAATACAAATGCAGCATTTATTATTATTATTACTTTCATTATTATACTGTTATTTATTGAATTTCATCTAACTTTACTAGTATTTCACTAACTATAATTAATAAGGGTATTTTAGTAAATGATCTTAATTTTACCATTGAAATCAACACAATTAATCATTTTCTTAATAATCGTGTACAAACATTAATTGACTATAATTTAGAACAGAGGGAGTAATAAATAAATAAATCTTGCTAATAAGTGTTCCAAGGACATTGTTTAAAGAACCCACAAAACGAAATTTTATCTTAAAAATACATGTAAAGGTCATAAATACACAATTTTCAATTTAAAAGTTACTATTTTTATATATTTAAACAGTGTCTTAAAAACACCTGTTAATATTTTCTAGAGTATAAACACACAAATTGTAAGTTTAATTGTAAGTTTCCCTATCAAATCCGGTGTAAGTTATATATGCATCAGTAACTTTCAATCATAGTAAATTTGAACACATCTATAGCTCTCATTTAACTCGGAAATTGTAAGTTTTTCATATCAAATCGACCGTTAATTTTGTTTGTTTGGACATTGACTGGTTTTGTTCTTTGTTTTATATTCTAACATTGTAACGTATTTTCGGTATCTTTTGACATGTCTTGTGCTAAGATATTGCTTTGTTGGTTTAATATATTTTATTTTGCCTTATTAATGTGATAAATGTTGTTTTTTGATTGAATATTTTATGATCGTAAATGCAGAGAATAATCTTTTAAATCGGATTAGTTCTGCTTATAAATGTAGCGATTAATATTTTAAACCGATTAGTTCTTTAAAAAAAAAATATTTTAAACTAAATAAAGGTCACAAAGCACTTTATCCCTTCTCAAAGCTAAATTCAAAACAAAATGTCTTATGAGCGTCGAAAGAAATCACTTACCATTTCATCTGGTTGTTGGTGAGTTGTATGATAGTAGTTGTTTAACTTCCTTTATGTCATTAAATTCATTAAATAATGAGCAGTGATATATGTACAACCATTTGTGACAATTTTGATGACAACTTTCATTTTTTCTCTTCTCATTGGTCCAAGACAATAGAGAGAGAATAAGAATATAATGTGAGTATTAGATAGATATTTGTCAAAAAGTTGTAATAAAGTGGTTGTACAAATATCATTTCTCTTAAATAATATAACTAAAGCGAGATGCTAATAACAAATTGGAGGAATACTGGCAACACATATTTTAACACACACTTTTCAACACATTCTCTTTATTTGGTTTAAATTCACATAAGTCACACTAAACCATGTGGGTCCTATGTGAATTTTAACCAATAAAAAAGTGTGTATTAAAACCTGTGTTGCTAACATTTCTCAACAAATTGTTCCCCTAGAAAAAAAAATACTCTAACCAAAATTGCTGCAGACACGCAAGCATGCATGGTGATAGTTTCATTATATATGTCATTTTAGTAATCAGTTTAGTTTGGTTTGGTTAATTTAAAAATATAATTAAAAAAATTGTCTTAATTTATAAACCATATATAACTGGACCAAAAACCTTCATTGATGTAATTGAGTCTAAAGTATCAGGTTGTTTTAGAGCCATGATATTTCTAAATGACTGTGGAAGGAAACAACAGAAACTAGAGGGAACCGATGGATACATTAAATTGATTTTGGAGCTTGGTTTTTATTATTTTGTTTCTTAAAATCTACGGTTCTCATGTAGCTGGTATGAAAAATCTTCTAGATATTAAAATTGGAGATGTCCAAATGAAGTCAAACAAAAAAAAATGAATGCTAACATTTATATCTACAACTTTTCATAAAGATTTTTAAACACAATTTAAAATATAAAGGGGTGGAAAAGACACATTTGCACGCACTAATAGAGGCGCAATGCCGGTGCCGAGTCTGATACACTATAAATACATTTTTTAACATGTTGGAGAAATCTTTTAATCAATTTTGAGTTTAGAAACTTGTACCCTGGAAGAGAAAACACAGAGGAGGCAGAGTCCACCACCATTGGAGGAGATTTCTCAAGAACCGTTCATTGGTTGTTCTTGTAATTTTTCTTTAATCTATTTCTCTTGTTTATTTGTTATGGTAAACCATCCATTGTTGGGGATGAATAGACCTAGATGAATACTTTTGTTATGTGATTTGATATTTGGTTGTTGATGAAACTTACTGAATTATTTTTCTTATCTTCATGCTTAATGCTTTTATTCGCTTGATCATCGATTAACTGATTTACGGTTCATATTGTGAAACAAGAGTTGAATTTATGAATGCTTTGAGATAAGATGTCTTTGTAGTCTAGGGATAGATGCAAACCCTTGAAATCATTGAGAATTCTTTATTCATTCATGTTTAGTTCTAATCTTAAATTCACTAAGGAATTAGGGGTTGCTTTAGAATTGATGATTTTGTCACTAAAGAATTAGGGCAAAGGTAATTTAGAGAATTTGGCAATTATTCAATAGAGGAGTTCAATAGTCATAATCAAATCATCAACTCAAGTTTGAAATTTAGTGAAACTCAACCGTCACAATTTTATTATTAAAAAGTTCAAACCAATTTTATTTTTCTTAATTTTCATTATTGCTATCAAACAAGTCCATTACCTTTTTGTTCAATTAAGTCACAAATATTATATAACGAGATCTTCGAGTTCGAGACTCAGTCTTACCGTTTTAATTTTACTACTTGCACGATTTCATACACTTGCGAAAATCGCCGTCAAATTTTTGACGCCGTTGTCGGGAATTGCCCAATCACTGTTGAATTTTATTTTATCTTAATCGATTTTTTTTGCTCTACAATAGAATTTTTGTTTTTATTTTATTTTTGTTGATTTTCTAATGTCGTGTGTCAGGGGTGTTTTTCTTCTTTGTTGAGATAATTCACCAAATATAATGGGAGATTTTAATGATTATCTTATACAACTTTCGGAAGAAACTGAAATTTGTATTCTATTTGCATAATGTTGTATATTTGAGGAGTAGATTATGAGAGAGACACATTTGAAAAAGACCTCCTTCGATTTCCACCTCATAGGTTTGATTTTTTTATTTTATTTTAAAGAAGGATATATGAGTGACAGTTTTGATTATTATGTCTCACCATCATAAGGTGAAGAACTATTGGTCTTGGAAGCAGAAGAAGATGAGTTTATCATGAAAAGATCAATTAGAACCAAATGCTACCTACTCAAGTTTGTCACAAAGATTCATATGACAAGAACTTTCATATCAAGGATGTTTTGATTGAATTCATGAATGATAATCAAGTTTCAATTGAAAGATTTGAGAGTCAATGTGAGAGGTTATTTGAGCAGGTTGTTTATTTTGAGAAGTTGGAGATCTGAGATAAATTCTCTGTTGTGGAAAAGAAAGATGAGGGAAAAGTAATAAGTATTGAGGATAAAGCCTTATTTATCTGTATACAAGGCCTTTTTGCTTATAAAATTTAAAGAAAAAAATATGTTTTCCTTCATAGGTCTAAAATAAAAGTTTTAGTGGTCTTACCTTTGAGCTGGCCCTAGATGTTTTGAGCCTAAAATATACTATTTCACTTATATTGCATGAGACTGGCATGAACTTCCATTATTTTGTTACAAACCTGAAAATATCTCATGATATGTAACTCTAATAGATTTTTTGTTTGTTTGTAGATGTAGGTAGGGCCGGTCCTAGGCCATAGGCGGGGGTTCGACGGCCTATGACCCTTGCCGATAGGGGGCCCAATTTTTTTTATGGTGGGGGATGTATATAGAAATATTTCGTTTCGGGTGGTATATATAAGAAAGTTTACATAAAGGCCCCAAACATTGACATGATAATGGACTGGGCTAAAGTTTGTTAATGTTTTTGGCACAATTGTCTATATGTACCCCCGTATAGTACAAATATTTCTATATACACCTTCCCTACAAATTTTTTGGTTGTTCTTATTAAGAGAAATGTTAGGGTCACACCCTCTAACATACATCAATCACATTTTGCCATGCCATCCACTTTTTTTTGCATTATGACTTGTTAACGATTCCACCATCCTTCATTACATTTATTATTATTATTATTATTATTATTTAAATTAAAAAAGGGTTAATTAAGTTTTTGGTCCCTATAAATATCTGCAGTTTTGTTTTTAGTCCCTATAAAAATAAATCACACTTTTTAATCCGTACAAAATTTTTCGTTAGTGCTTTTAGTCCCTATAAAATTTTCCGTCGGCATTTTTAGTCCCCATCAAAAATTTCCATCAATATTTGGTCCCTAAAATGCTTAAGAAAAATGTCACAGCGACTAAAAAATGTGATTTTATTTTGCAGGGATTAAAAACAAAACTGTGAATATTTATAGAGAATAAAAACTTAATTAACCCATTAAAAAATAAAGCATTTAATCTTGGAGTACTTCAACCTTCCACCCAACAAGGTCTCCTCCAATTCAACAATGAAATCCAAAAACAATCCAACACAAACCTTCCTTTCACTTTGATAAAATTCAGAAGCCATTTTTACAATTCAAATACTCTTTCCGTTCCTTTTTAAGTGTCACTTTTGGAGAAAAATTTTGTTACTATTTAAGTGTCACTTTCAAAGTTCAATGCAACATTAAATGTTGTTTTACCAATATTATCCTTAGTTATTTATTGCGGAGAGAGAAATATATAAAATGTGATATTAAATGAATAAGGTCATGATAGTAAAAGTATAGCTTATTGCATCAAAAGTAGTATTAATTGTTGATTGTCTTGATTTGTGTAAAATTTCAAAAATGTGACAATTAAAAATGAACGGAGGTAGTATCAATTTCGACAATCTTTTTCATCGAATTTCAATCCCCAAAATCTTTTTTCACATTTTTTCTTCAATTCAAACATCAAAACTTGAACCTTTCTAAATAAACTCCATTAAAAGGTTGCCATCAAACAGTTCCAGATCCGGGTACCTTAGTTTGCATATCTTTAATACAAACCACATCTCTCTCTCTCTCTCTCTCTCTCATGCCACAAGCTTCTGGTTCGTTTCACGTTTTCGATCTACCCTTGGATCCGAGGCTTACAAAATCATCAGACTTTTCCTTAACAGAATACCTAGATCTGCCTTTACAAAAATTAGAGTTCACAACAATGGCAACAAAGCTTGAAAAACGAGAAAATAAACATCAGGACAAAGATGAAGGAAGCAGTAACGAAATCAAGCAACAAAGAAGATGAAGGCTAACAGAGAGAGAGAGAGAGAAGGGAATATGCAAAGTCATTGAGTTTGTGTTTGTGTAGAGAGTGACGATGGTCACAAGCAAAACCTGCTCAACCGATTATCAGGTAATGGTATTAAAAAATGAGTTGATGTGGCTTCACATAATAGGGTGTGTTAAAAGGTGTGACCCTAACATTCCTCTCTTATTAATGTGCCAAAAAAATTATTATCAAAGAAATTAGTGATAATTTTTTCGGCCATTTCTTCATGATAATTTGCTTCACTAATATTAAAAATATTGGGGATATTTATTATCCAATAAATTGGGATAATTTTCATAACAAAACAAATTATATTTTAGTTGAAAATGAACCTACTAAAGAAATTAATCTTAATCTTGTCTTTCAAAGGTTTCAAAAAAATAAGGGTTAAATATGTTTTTGGTCCCTATAAATATGTCAACTTTTCATTTTAGTCCCTCTAAAATTTTCCTTCAATTTTTAGTCCTTATAAAATTTTCAATCACTACTTTTGGTCCCTATTTTTAATTTAATTTTTGTATTTTTTAATAAAATTGCGCAGAAATGTGTATAATATTCTAAAAAAAATTCCTAAAAAAATTAGAATTTTTTAACAAAACACAAATTAAATATGAATTTTTAACCGAAAAACATATAAAAATTCATATTAAATTCAAGTTTTGTTAAAAAATTCTAAATTTTTTTTGGAGTGATTCTTGTAATATTTTGAATTTTTCTGGAAAATTTTATTAAAAAATATGAATTCTACATATGAGTTTACTTTAAAAAAGGGACCAAAAGTGAAGATTGGAAATTTTATAGGGACTAAAAGTTGAAGGAAAATTTTAGAGGGACTAAAACGAAAAGTTGACATATTTATAGGGACCAAAAACATATTTAACCCAAAAAATAAATTACATCAATATTGTAATCTCAACTTTCTTGAATTGATTGAAATGATTGCATAGTTGAATTTGATAATGCAAGATCATGCGAAACACGTTCATGTATCATTATAATGAACTTGTTAGAGATACTTCTAACATATAAAAAGAGGAATGATGTACTTCTAGTATACAAAAGAGTTCTTGTGTCTATGATTCTTCTAAAAAGTAACACTAATTTTGTATCATGTATTATTGTTGTTATGAGTTTAACATTGGAGAATTTGCATCTAAGAGTTTAAAATTTAGTTAATTACGTGCTGATATACTTTTACTTTTTTGGTGTTAATATTTTTAGGTGCTAAAATTTCAGTCTACTTTGCGTGTGCTATTGTTCTATACTTCTACGATATTTTATTATGTTTTGATGATTTGATTTATTTTCAGACGTTGTCTAAAAAAAATTACTTGATAATGGAAAGCGGAAAAAACAAATGAAAAGTTAATAAAATTGCAACAATGAACTAACAAGTTTTATTTTATGTGGACAAATAAACTAATTGAGCAAGAAGCTCCAAGCCAACAAGACTTTAGTAATCATAAGCCAAAGTGAAG